>NC_061112.1:127829105-127850012 GCF_002878395.1 Capsicum annuum | reverse complement strand
GACATACCTCATGAATAAATATATATTACCCCTTCTTTGATTTTGTACACTTTTTTGCAATAATTTTTTTGTATCATCTCAAATATAATTAGTATTGTTGAACTAGTATATAGAGGTTTTGAATTAATTGTAAGACTTTCGTCTTTGCGCATGAAATATTACACCAACGGATTAATATAGTCAAAACAAAAATAAAATATAAGACGTAAAATTAAGAAATGGTCTCAATTTTTTTTAATCTTTTTAAAACCCTCGAAGCAAAGCAAAAATATGTTACAATTATTTAAATCAATTATTTATTGTTGTAGATTAAAATGGTGGGAAATAAATTGTGAAATGTTTTGAAAAGATTTTTAGAGGAAATTGAGAGGTATTAAGGTCATTTAATAAGCTAATGCATGTACTAAAGACTTTGCATTACTAATACATAGAAAATGAGTGCTATTAGTAATACACACCTTAATACACAATAGAGCGTATAACTAATGCTTGCATTAGTTATAAATTGACTAAAAATTTAACAAATAAGATATTTTTAATACACATTAATTAATATATGTATTATTTTTGTCAATACACACCACCAAACGACCCTAAAGAGGTTTAATTTGGGCACATGAAGAAGAAATAAATAAAAAGCCTCCTAGTCAAAATAAAGAAAAACCTCCATACGATGCACTTGCTATTTTGAATGAGAATTGGGGAAATTCTTTCTTGTAAATTAAATAATTTTTTACATAAACGCAGAAAGGTTCCTGCAACAAGCTAGTGAGATACTTTATACGTGTAACTTTATGTACTAATATTTTTTGGGAATTTAATTTCTCACCCGGAACAATGCATCAGAAAAATATTATAGTTCCTTCTAATTTGTAGGACTAACTTCTTTTTTTTTTTTTGTTTGTGTCAAAAAGAATGTTTTTTTTTTTACATTTTTTTAATTCTAATTTTAACATGACATGTAAAAAATCTCAAGTGTATTTTATTTCTTATAAACTCTTGTCACATCAAAATTCGATAAATAAATTAAGACGAACAAAGTAGTATTTATTGGGAGTTGTACTTGGAAAGTGCAATAAACTAGGAAACATGAATGAAGCTATACATGGATTTTATTACTCACTTGCACCCTCCCGTCTCATTTTCTTTGTTTCAAATTTTTTTATTTAATTTTTTATTTTACTTGTCATTTTTTTATTAATCAAGACAAGATATTTTTTTTCTTTTTTTACCCTTAGTATTAATTATTTTTTCTCTAAATTAAAATGTAAACATCATTTAATAAGAATATTATGATAAAATAGTTATATTATTAATTATTTTTCTAAATCAATATGCAATATCAAATTGAAACAAGTAAAATGAGACGGAGAGAGTATTAGTCATGAGTTTTCTATTTTGTTACTTTTGTTTATGAATTATGATTTGCTCATTTGGTAAGATTGTACATGATTTTTTTCGAGATATTTTTCACAACTAATGAATTTTATATGTCTAAAAAAAAATACAACTTAAAAAATTCAATATGTCCAAACTGAACTGCGACTTCAAATCAATTCAATTTTAAATCATGTCCAAACCTGGCCAAAATGTGCATGTTGAAGTTGTAGTAATAAATAATGGTCCTCACAAATTGAGCTCTTTTGCTTTCTTCATTTCGTATTAGTTGAGCCCTATGAATTTGGCACTTTCTTTAAGAAAATATTTATTAGGAGTTTATTTTATCAAACTAGCCTTATTAATTATATTTTGAAAATATAAATTTGTATAAATTTGAATATATATACACTTTGTTTAGTCATTTAATGCTAAGGGTAGCATTAGAAGAACATAATAAAATTCTCTTAATTTCATCAAAAGGTCAACTAGATTGAAACAAATATTTTAAAAAAGAGAGTCAGCTAAAACGAAACGGAGGGAGTACATTTATACAGAAATGTATATACTCCTGCAGTCTCAAAATAAGTATTCTTAGAGATAATACATAAATATGACCCTAAACTTGACACCAAATTATAACTTTGACCTTAAACTTTGACAGTGCATAAATATGACCTTTAACTATTCAAAACTGCACAGATATGACCTCCGTTCTTACGTGGCAAAACGCGTGTTCAACACGCACAATTGGGCACGTCCATCTTAAAATCTAAGGGCATAATACATAAATATGACCCTAAACTTGACACCAAATTATAACTTTGACCTTAAACTTTGACAGTGCACAAATATGACCTTTAACTATTCAAAACTGCACAAATATGACCTTTAAATGACTTTTCACTATTATTTTTTCATTATTTTTGGCTCAAAGTTTAAAATGACATCTAATTTCTTTTGTCATTGCGGAAAATGAGCAATATTGAAGATTTATTAATTAGGTGGGTCAGCCTCATATGAAAAAATCGCGCGGATATGTATATATATTATAAAGCAGAGGGTGAATTTAAGTTAAATATAATTTATTTACATATTAAATTAAAGATGAAACTATACTAATAATAAAAAAAATTACAGTTTTAATAAAACGTTACTAAATTAACGTTATTAAGGATAGTAATAGTAGTATATTAAATTAACGTTATCAAATAAACGCTATTAAAATGTTATTAAATTAACGTTATTAAATCAACGCAGGGGCGTTGCCATGGGGTTGACCCGAACCCCCTCGGTAAAAAAATTACGTTGTATATATAAGGTAGAAAATCTATATTTATGTACGTATATT
Organism: Capsicum annuum; assembly: GCF_002878395.1. NCBI lineage: Eukaryota > Viridiplantae > Streptophyta > Magnoliopsida > Solanales > Solanaceae > Capsicum > Capsicum annuum. Next base: position 127,847,284 of record NC_061112.1, on the reverse strand, counting down.
AATGTTGAACCACATGAAACAGGACACTTAGATAGTCCAGTGATGTTATTTGCTCTACTTGGGCGCTACCATCAGCCTACCGCGCGGATTCGATTCCAAATAAATTATAATAATAATAAAAAAAAAAATGACGTCGTTTTAACATAAAAACAAAACTTTGATAGTGCACAAGTATGACCTTTAACTATTCAAAATTGCACAAATATGACTTTCCTTCAAGTCAGCCCTTTTAACGACGTGGCACCATGTGAATGAATTATCTTTCTACATAGACGCGAGTGAAACTCACGCATGGGGTTGGCAAAATCATGCGTGATTGCGGGCATATTGGTAGTAAACGTCATAATACATGCTGTTTATGTAATAAAAGAGACATGATATTTCAGCAAATTATAGTTGGTGACTTGGTTCCATGACATTAAAGAAAATGATGATAGTTATAATGAGAACATTCCACGCATTATAATTAATCACCATTTTCCCTTAGCTACCAAGCATAGTAAGAATTATTATCAACACTTTTACCCTATGACTTCTTGCTTCTATTAATTACCTCACTCAATCATTTAAATATATTCCAGAATCACCCTATCAAATTATATCCACCCCTCAGGCCCCCACCCCTCCACCTGGGTTGAGAGTAGGCTCGTATCTGAATTCAATAATTTTAATATATATATATATATATATATATATATATATATTCGAAGTTACTTTCTTGAATTCATAATTTTTTTATTTATTTTTGGAATTGATATTTGTTTACTTTCTTGAATTCATAATTTTTTTATTTATTTTTGGAATTGATATTTGTTCATACGTACATTTGCCACGAATAGAAAGAGATAATAAAATCAACATGGGTTGTGGTGCAGTGGATAAGATTGTTTCACTCTTAATCAAAGTCGAGGGTTCGATCCTAAACATGAAGAAAACTCTGTTAGGAGTGGTACCCCCGAATGGGGCCCTATTCGGCGTGAATTCAAAATAGTCAGGCTCTAACGTAGATACCAGATATCGAATTATAAAAAAAAAAAAAAAAGAGAGATAATTACACGTTTACTATAGCCAATATATAGGCCATAGGTGTTGGAATTCCACTATTTGAAAGAGAAACTAAAGTCAAAATTCAGCTATGCTAGTAGCCTAGTATTAGCCAATGGAAGAATTGATGGTACGTATGTAATGAACTATCATTATCAATTGATGGCTAAGGCCATTACTTAATCAAAACTAATCAAGATGCCACGATGATTTTCTTGTAATCTATGCGGTATCAACTATTCATTTTCAGATTCGATTAATTTAAATTCATATCAAAAGTTTTTAGTTTAGAATAGAACTCTCTGTGCTAGAGGCGATTGCCTTCAGAATAAATATGAAATCATTAAGAATATATGAAGTACTTACCATTAAAAATAATGTCATATCTTTCATCACAACTCATGCACGACCATACTACAAATCAATTGGGGTGGGGGGTAACAAAGGCCTCAATAAAATAAGGCCGTTGGTCATTCTTTAGAACTGATTTTCTAGATGCTCTGACTGAGTGATTTTTTTTCCTCTTCCTCTTTTTGGCTTTCTATAATCGGATTTGTAAAAGTTTCACTTGGGAAGGAAAGTGCTTCCTATTGAACGTGATTGCCTAAATTTAATGTTTAAATTAGGGGTATGCAAAAATCAAATTGATAAAAATGTTATTGGGTTATCGGGTTAACGATTTTTTATTGGTTTTATAAAAAAATTTATTGGGTAAACGGTTCGATATCGATTTTAGCTTATTGGGTTATCGATTAAACCAATAACCCAATAAGGATACACTACATTATTGTTTTATCCTTATTTATGTTATATATTTAAATCTCTCACTCTTTATCTATCTATCTATCTATCTATCTATCTATATATATAGAGAGAGAGATATGTGTATATATATAGATTATATGCACCACTAATTCATAATTCAGTGATTCACAAAGTATTAACATATTCAGGGCAACAAAACACAATATAAAGTTCCGCTATTATCGTAATAAAAAGCGTGTAACATTTATAACTTCAAACAATTAGGATTCAATTTTTTTCTAACTAACATTCAGTTCAAGTTTGAAGATCCTTGCAAACTAAAATGCATTGCGTAGGTTTTGGCGGTAATTAAGATTTCATTTTTTTATGTTAGTTGTTACGATTTTTATTTTATAAGTATTTTCTTATTGATTAAACCGAAAATCAAACCGTCAAGGATCAAAAACTGATAAACCAAAACCGATAAGAAAATATCTTATTGGTTGGTTATTGGTTTTACATATTTAAAAATCGAAAATCGATAAACCGAATCAATAACACGTAAAACCGAACCGAACCAACCGATGCACACGTCTAGTTTAAACTCAAAGTACGTATATATTACATATATTATATCTAGACTAATTATATATATACAACCTCTCTTAATATTTTTTTTCCTTACATAATAAGTACAAAAAAAAAAAAAAAAACTCGTTTATTTCAAAGAAAAACAAAAAAATCCATGAAAATATTTTCTGAATACACCCTTAAAATGACAATGACAGTACTTGCTAGCATTAGTTATTTCCAAATGATTGAAAATCCTTCCCACCTACCCGATTTTTTGTCCTCCTCAATCATTTGTTTTTTGCTATTTAGGTTACAGTCCCTTAATTACTTAACCACTTTCTGAAATTGCGAATATGTTTAGAAAGAGTTTAATTTACACATGAATAATGGGTTCTTATAGTAATTGTGTCTGGATTACAAAGAAAATTGTTTGTTTTAGACTTTTATTGAATGAACCACATATATACACGCATTCAACTTTAATTATATATAGGAGTATAAAATTAAACAATAATCTCGTTTGACTATGAAAAAGTAAAAACAAAAAAGTATCAATACATGCAGCCTAAATTAAAGTACTAATAATTTATGTTTTGAAGCAAACAAAAACAGTCTTGATTAATTTGTGTCTTTTATAAAAAAGTGTATTTGAATGTGCTGGGCAAAATTTAAACAGCTTTGGGAAAAAAGTGTTTTACTGTAAAGTATTGCCTGGATATACAGTGTATATAAAACGAGAAGCTCAGGCAAAATCAGACAAGAAGCACGCTCAAAAATATCATGTTGGCAATAAATCAAAATGCCAGTTATGTTATTATTAATAAAATTCAGTATGTGTTTTATTACTTCTTATATTTATTCAAGAATTTACTTTTATAGCCATGTTATTTCAATTAATGGATTACGTATTCCTGTGTGTTGGGATATTAAAAGAATAATTTAGATAGATAATTTTATGTATACTGTGAGACGAGTGTACTTGTGATACTTACGACGGAGTACGGTGAGGGGTTCTGAACGCTTTTAGGCTAGTAAGTATATAATTAAAATATGAAATAGAAATCCTGAAAGACGTCATATTTCTAAGAATCCAAATTATGTGATTGAATAATTTCTCTTGCGGGTCAAGGACTTTTTTTCATTCCCCTTCTTAATTCAAACTCCCATTCATGTTATTCATAGAGAAATCTCTGAATAAGAATAGAACAAGAGCCGTTTTACATTATTATATCAACAGAATTTCTCGAATAGAATATTCGCAAATCAAGTAAAATATTTTTATTCTCAAAAAGTATATACGCTTCTACAAAACATAGAAAGGCATAATGTTGCTCACTTATGGGGCTTGATATGATGTAGTCTATAACACAGATTTGTGTGAGCATGGGTTCAAAATGGACAATACACATCATGTGTTTGAATCATGACAATTCTATTTTTCTACAAGTCAAAAATATAATTTTTCCTGGTCTCTCTTGGGTTGATGATGGTTATTAAGTGAGTTAGTAGATTAACTGAGAGTTTTTTCATGTGGATGCAGACGTGAATTGTTCAGGTGATGCTTTTGTCCACATGATATGCTTGGTGTCATTTCGTTTGATAGAGAGGGTATTTTTGAGCTAAAAATTTAACGGAGGAACATATTTTTACTCCATTTCAAATAGTTCAAGAATATGTTTGATCATTTTCCAATAATTTTATCTATATTTTCAACTACAAATAATTAAGGGGGTGTTGGAAACAGGGTTGGAGGAGTATAGAAAGGCACTATACCCCAAAAGGGCAAAATTTTATTTGATTGCCAACCAATATGAATGTTAGCCATGTACCCCTCCTCACTCAACAAAAGTTAAATAAGAGAAAGTGCTAAATGACCATAATTTTTTGGCTCAAATTTGATCGTAATTGTGAAAATACTTACATAGTCTTGTGAGTTTTTTCTCAAATAAATTTCCACACATGGTAAAAATTTCAAAAGGTTAACTAGTTTATGGTGTGAACCTAACTTTTTTCTATTGTGGCCAAAAGGATTTTTTCATTAAATAAATAAATAAAAATTGCTAATTCCAATCGTGTTCATATGTATGAATTGGCGAGCAAAAAATGAACACGAAAAGCTTTGGTCGTCTCGTTAATGGCTCCTCCAATGCAATTGGGAATCGTTAAATATAGTTCGCTACAAAATTGACCGGGCAAATATTTTTTATTAGCATAGTTTAACGAGAAATTACGTTCTCCATATCATTTTTACTAAATTATCAATTGATGTTTATCGTATAATTTTACTTGTAATTACTTTATAAATATTTTGGTTGTCTAATTTACATTTTTACAATAAAATTTCATAAACTTGACCTTAAAAAATTTTCCTTGCTACTAACAATACAAGCTTGCGTAGTTAAAAAAGGGTCAAAAAGAAAACATAAAAAGAACATATAGAAATAAGTAAATATGTTGATTCAAGAATGTACACCATTTACCTACATGCAAGTGCCCCGTCCAACAATTTTTTCCTAATATCTTTTGGAGGATTTTTTTTTTTTAAAAAAAGGCTTTTGTTTTATTCTAAAAGTTGAAGGCAGCATTGATGGATTAAAATTTTTGCTATGAAAGACTAGGGAAAGACCGTTGCTATGTATGGAAGTTTAGGGAAAAATCACATTATAAAAATTTATCATACGTAACTTTATCCTTACTCCGTAATTATGCCTATTCTAGAAACAATTTGTGACAGAGTTTGTATGGACACAAAGTTTCAATTCAAAATTCTTTCTTTGAGAAAGTTTATCACAGTTTGTATGGACAAATTTTAAAAGGTTTAATACATAGATATGTTTTTAAATTTGATTTTAAATTTTATTTCTATCTTTCAATTTTGAGGGTGTACAAATAGGAATTTAAATTTGAATAAGTAGATACATGTGTTCTATGTGACGTCCTTTGTGACCAATTCGTGCTCTACATAATATTCAGTGTGTATATGTCACATAAAATATATATATTTAATAATTTAATTTTATATAAATTTAAATACTAATTTATATATATTCCGAATTAGAGGTGATAGATACGAGCTTATGCTAAATTAAAAGACATGTTTACAAGCCAGAGCAATTTTGCTTTGAATTTGAAAGAGAAATTGGGTAATGCCCTTAGTATTGAAGAAAGGGAAATTTTGGAACAAATATTTGACTACTTTGGTAAGTATGTACACGCTTTTTTACTTCTTCTTTTTTGTCTTCTTCTCATTGTTAAATCCTGTGATGGTGAATCTTCGATTCTGAATTTGATCCGACGATTGTCGTTTATTCTGTCATAAAACATCCAAAGGGTAACAAGTAACAAAGCTTGTCTATTTGAATTTTGACATATTTCACATTCAAATTACCTTTACAATTAAACGCTTACTTTCTGATTGAAAATTTTCAGCACGAATAATTAAATTTCAAATTTTATGCGGATTGCTCAGGTAAAAAAATCACATGAAACAAAACGACAAATTTGATGTACGATAGGTAAATATGTATAGTAAAATTGACCCTAGAGTAGAGTAGAGTAAATTAATTAACATATTTTCATCACAATTATTTTATTTATTTTGTTTTTTTTTGCGAGAAAAAAATAGGTTATGTAACAGAAACACTATATTCATGTAGTACTTCACAGGTGATTCATGTATAACTCATGAAAATATTATGGAGATAAAAAATGAAATTTATTTGTAGGTGCCTAGCAACCTTCTTTATTCTTACTGATCAATGATCATGAAAAAATTCTAAAAATAAGTAACAGAGCAGTCGATATATACTTTATTTTGTATTCTATGCATGCAGTAATAAAACTACTACAGTATATGGTATTACTCCTAAAGTATAAATTTGAACATGTGCACATATGTTATGACTTTGCCACAACTTCAATAAAATTGAAGTGAGATCCAATTTTGAAGGATTAAATTTTAAGTCAGAAATACATAAACACAGGTCAAAGTCTAACACATGAGGAGATTTTGCTGATATCCTAAGTTATTTATATGGATAATAATATATTTGGGAATTTTGAATACATTTAATCAAGTTGACATGAGAAAATATATATGTCGTGATTTATACTCTTAACAGCTGCGATTTTTCATCAAATATATATATATATATATATATATATATATATTTAAAAGTTACATTAATTTACAGAATGATAGGCTTATGATATTATAATTTCCACAACCTTTATTGCTTGCTGGGAATTTGTTCAAACGATGCTTGTTATCCAAGTTATAAGACTCCTAAACACTTCAATACAAAATGAATCAAAATTAGTCGTATTCAATATTTACATCAAATCGTACTAGTTTAATGAAGCTAGGTAATAAATCAAGATAAAAGTATATCGATTGACTATGAATATTTGATCCAGAAAATTTATTCAATTTTTTTATCAGTACCCACTAGTCATTTACTTGATAATATGAAACCATTAAACTCATTCGAAATTATTGTGAGCCATATTTGACGAAAATGAAAAATAAACAAGGTTTTAACCAAAAAAAAAAATGGACAAAAAAAAGGGACTAGCTTTATTTGCATGTTCTTATGAAAAGTAACTTTGATTTAGGTTTTAAGGTAAGATTAAAAAGTTGAATCCATGTCACAAAAATAATAGTATCTTAATTAAAATTGGACCCACCCCATACAGCATGATAGTTCATGCTACAAAAATTGTGGTGTTCCCGCGATTAGTTATTGTAGCACAAAATGAATTAATTAAATTCTGCATCATTATTTAAAAAATGTTAATACCTTTATTAGAGTATTGAACAGTAAATCCTCTCTCCGTCTATCTTTACATATTTAGTATATTAAAAATAGTTATCTAACTTTATTTATTTAATTTGAATATTTAAAAGATAATTATTATCACATTATGTCTATTTTACCTTATTAGTAAAAATTATTTATTTCTCAATATTTATGACCTATAATTAATGAGTAATATAATAAAATTATTCATTTATTTATTGCTTCTTTGACAAATTAAACATGGACACCATGATAAATAAAGATAGACAAGAAGAAAGTAAATATTATGCATAATACATGAATGCATCTTTTAATTTGACCTCACCTATATTTAGGCCTTCAATTTTAAATGTGCACAAAATATGTGCTTACACTTGTATAAAGTCAATTAAACAAAAAAAAAATCATATCTAACATCTTGTGACAACGCGCATCTTACATATATTATGTTATATAAAATATATTTACTTATCCACTTTTATATAATTTAAATTTCTATTTATACACGTCCATAAATTAAAAGAACGTAAATATTAACTGAAGTGAAAGACTCAAATAAAGAAAACGGTTATGTATTACGCCTAAATATTAACTCAGACAACTAGCATACTGTACCCATCCCATGTAGATAAAACCCATTTTTTGATGCAATTTTATGTACTCATAAAAAAACATAACAAAAGGGAAAAAAAACACCAAAAAAGAAGAATAAAAAACATAATTATTTCCATATTCAAAAAAATATTTGAAAAAGGACAGTATATCACATCACCTTCATCTCCATATAGTAGTTCACTCTATATATAAAAATGAATTTCACTATAAATGTCTATCTCGAAAAACTTACTAACATGTCTTAGTCAGCTTTTACTACTCCCTTTTCCCAAAAAGAAAAATTCACTCTTTCCTCTTTCTTCTTCTTCTTCTTCTTCCTTTGTTCTTTCTTGATCCTCATAAACCCCAAAAATGACATCTTCAATTTCAATAATGTTTCTTCAAATATTGTTTACTCTTTTTCTCCCTGCTTTGGTTTTCTCTCTTAACCAAGAAGGTCTCTATTTACACAATGTGAAACTTGGATTTGATGACCCTGATAATGTTCTGTCTAACTGGAATGAACACGATGATACCCCATGTAACTGGTTTGGTGTTTCATGTGACCAGTTAACTATGTCTGTTACATCATTGGATTTGTCTAATGCTAATGTTGCTGGTCCTTTTCCTTCTTTGCTTTGTCGGTTGAAGAAGCTTCGCTACATTTCGTTGTACAACAATGAAGTTAATACTACTTTGCCTGAAGATTTTTCTGGGTGTGAAGTATTGGAGCATCTTGATTTGGCTCAGAATTTCTTGGTGGGTACACTTCCGGCGAGTGTAGCTGAGCTGCCTAACTTGAAATATCTTGACTTATCGGGGAATAATTTTACCGGCGATATTCCGGCGAGTTTTGGTACTTTCCGGCAGCTTGAGGTTCTTGGGTTAGTTGGGAACTTGCTTGACGGGACTATACCAGGTTTTTTAGGGAATGTTACGACGTTAAAGCAGCTGAATCTGTCGTACAACCCGTTTTCTACGGGTCGGATCCCGCCGGAGCTGGGTAATCTGATGAATCTCGAGGTGTTGTGGCTTTCCGACTGTAATTTGATTGGTGAAGTTCCTGATACGTTGGGAAAGTTGAAGAAGATTGTGGATTTGGACCTTGCTGTAAACTACTTGAATGGGCCGATACCAAGTTGGCTCACTGAGTTGACTAGTGCTGAACAAATTGAGCTGTATAACAACTCGTTTACCGGCGAGTTACCGGTGAATGGGTGGTCGAAAATGACGGCGTTGAGGCGAATTGACGTTTCGATGAACGGGGTTACTGGTACGATTCCGAAGGAGTTGTGTGAGTTGCCACTTGAGTCGCTCAATCTTTATGAGAATCAAATGTTTGGTGAATTGCCACAAGGCATTGCAAATTCGCGGAATTTGTATGAGTTGCGCCTTTTTCACAACCGTTTTCATGGGAGTTTGCCTAAAGAGCTTGGAAAGAATTCACCGTTGTTGTGGATTGATGTGTCGGAGAATGAATTTTCTGGTGAAATTCCAGAAAATTTGTGTGGGAATGGGTTCTTGGAGGAGCTTTTGATGATCGGTAACTTACTTTCCGGTGAAATACCGGTGAGTTTGAGTGAATGCAGGAGCTTACTGCGGGTGAGACTGGCTCACAACCAGTTATCTGGTGATGTTCCGGCGGGGTTTTGGGGTTTGCCACACCTTTCCCTGCTTGAGCTCATGGACAATTCACTCACCGGGGATATTGCGAAGACTATAGCTGGTGCGTCAAATTTATCAGCTTTGATTTTGTCCAAGAACAAATTTTCGGGTTCCATTCCTGAGGAGATTGGTTCATTGGAGAATCTTCTTGATTTTGTTGGTAATAATAACCAGTTTTCTGGGCCTTTGCCTGCAAGTTTGGTGATTCTTGGACAATTGGGAAGGCTGGATCTTCACAACAATGAGTTAACTGGTAAGCTTCCAAGTGGGATTCATTCTTTGAAGAAATTGAATGAATTGAACCTGGCAAACAATGATCTTTCTGGAGAAATCCCCAAGGAAATTGGGAGCTTGTCTGTTTTGAATTATCTTGATCTATCAGGGAACCAGTTTTCAGGGAAAATTCCAGCGGAGTTGCAGAATTTGAAGCTCAATCAGCTGAACTTGTCGAACAATGACCTTTCGGGTGATATCCCCCCTGTTTATGCAAAAGAAATGTATAAGAGTAGCTTTTTGGGGAATGCTGGTCTTTGTGGAGACATTGAGGGCTTGTGTGAAGGAACAGCTGAAGGTAAAACTGCTGGTTATGTTTGGTTATTGAGGTTACTCTTCACCCTTGCTGGATTGGTGTTTGTAGTTGGGGTTGTTTGGTTCTACTGGAAGTATAAGAACTTTAAGGAAGCTAAAAGGGCTATTGATAAGTCTAAATGGACTTTGATGTCGTTTCATAAATTGGGTTTCAACGAGTATGAAATCTTGGATGCTCTTGATGAGGACAACTTAATCGGCAGCGGCTCTTCTGGGAAGGTTTACAAGGTTGTTCTGAGCAAGGGTGACACTGTTGCAGTGAAGAAGATATTGAGAACTGTGAAAATAGCAGATGAGAGTAGTGATATCGAGAAAGGTAGCATTCAAGAAGATGGATTTGAAGCTGAGGTTGAGACTTTGGGAAAGATTCGTCACAAGAACATTGTTAAGCTATGGTGTTGTTGTACAACTAGGGATTGCAAACTTCTGGTATATGAGTATATGCCTAATGGAAGCTTGGGTGATTTGCTACACAGCAGCAAAAGTGGCCTTCTAGACTGGCCTATGAGATATAAGATAGCCATGGATGCAGCTGAGGGACTCTCTTACTTGCATCATGACTGTGCTCCACCTATCGTTCACAGAGATGTTAAGTCTAACAACATCTTGCTGGATGGTGATTTTGGAGCTCGAGTTGCTGATTTCGGTGTAGCAAAGGCGGTCGATGCCAATGCTAATGCCAAGGGAATCAAATCCATGTCTGTTATTGCAGGGTCTTGTGGTTACATTGCTCCAGGTTAGTTGACTAATTTTCATTTTGCAGCTTCAGTTTCATGAGTTCGTGTTTGAATTTGTTCATATTGATATCATGTTGAGTTTTACTTGCAAATTTTTATGCCTTTAGTTTCTAGATTCCTGCCTTTCAAAAATGAGATCTAGTATTAGCATAGCAGTGTTGCATCTACTGAGTAGAAGGCTAGATCTATATACTGCAATATTTCCTAGATATTCCACATATGTTTTAAGTAATAAACTTCTAATGAAAAGTGGCTCATGTCTGGTGTACCCTAATACAGTAACAATACATCATTGCTCTTGATCATAGCTTTTGAAAATTTAAGTAGGTTCCATGAGTTTCCACAGCCAAGTTAAACGTTTCTGATGTAATCGTTCTTGAGCATAAAAGACTCTATTAGCACTGTAGAAAAAGCTATTTGTGCTTAGCTTTCCACTTACTATGTTTGAAATCTTAACAGCTAGCCATATTTCGGGTTTCATGTGGTCATTCTTTGTTTTGATTTGCATTGTTGTTTCCTTGGAACTGCTGAGTTGATTGAATTATTCTTTTTCACATTCCAGAATATGCATACACACTGCGGGTGAACGAGAAGAGTGATATATACAGCTTCGGTGTGGTCATCCTAGAGCTTGTGACGGGGAAACGCCCCGTGGATCCTGAGTTCGGGGAAAAGGATCTGGTGAAGTGGGTGTGCAGTACATTGGACCAAAAGGGTGCAGATCATGTAATTGACCCTAAACTCGATTCTTGTTTCAAGGAGGAGATATGCAAGGCCCTAAATATTGGCCTACTCTGCACTAGCCCTCTCCCAATTAACCGACCCTCGATGAGACGGGTCGTTAAAATGTTGCAAGAAGTTGGTGGTGTCAACCAGCACAAAGCTGCCTCAAAGGATGGCAAGTTGACACCTTATTACTATGAAGAAGCATCAGATCAAGGAAGTGTAGCTTAAGGATGGCTCAACAAATTTTGTCACAAAGGAACTTCTATGTTCATCAGCTAACTACTCAATTCTTTGTCCACAAGTTCCCACTAGATGTTTGGTGTTGTGTTTAGGTTAAGGGGGATTGAAAGAATTGAAAGTTTAAATGAAAAAGTGAGAGTGCAAAAGAACATTAGGAAAAGAAAGAGAGTTGGAAGAAGCTTGTTTCTCATTGTATATCTCATCCAACCACCAATATTATTGCAGTAATTACACTACTATCTGGCATTATAAGATCTTAAATGTGCTACCTATACTCTATTCTCTTGACAGTGATCTTTTTCATCACTCTTTTTGAGTCTAATCAAACAAAATATTAAAGTTAGTTGTTGCAACTGAGCTACTGCTTTTAATGGTAGCTTACTAGAGTGTGCACATAAAGAATTTTACCAAAAGAAGGGGAATATTTCATCTTCTTCTAGGCTTAATTCTGAAAGATGTTACTACAATTTTGAAATTTCTTACTGTGTAAGAGAATGTGATACCAATTATTAGGATGTACTAGAGTTTGGTGAGTTATTTATGGCCCTCTTTCTCATTAACTGTAATGGGGTCCCTTAGCTTCTTCATCTCAACCTCAAATTGCAAACAATACATCTGAAACATTTTCACAAAAACTATGGCCAAGGGAAGAGGACAATCCAGTGCATATCCACAAGGACAGTAGTCATTTGTTAGCCAACATGTTAAGACTTGTTGCACGTGTGCTTGTTGTTTTCTTGATTCATTTATGAAAAATGAATAGTTAAGGAGAAAAAAGAGGGAGAGATGTAAAATAGTGGGATTGAGTAAATGTAAAATAAGTTAAAAGTTGGATCAACTTTATCAAATCTGGTGTGCTGTTCCAATAAAACAGCAGATTTACACTTTTCTCTTTACACAATTCATTTTGTCGGCAAAACACTCGCCTAAAGCAGAGACAAAAAGGTCTACATATTAACTGAATGAAAAACTTATAATATATTGGATCATAAATTTTAATCTATATTTTTAAACATTTATCAATAAAACTCTGTTGCGTTTTGAACTTTGATTAGATTATGAAGATTTTATCTACAAAGATCTGTTATGCTAAAAAATTTGCTCAGATTTTAAAAATATAATAATCTTTAAATAAAAGATCAATTTTAAAATACATGTTCAAACATAACTTTAAAAATTCAAATTTTAAATTTAAAGTTTTAGTTTTAAAATATATGACTGGACGAGAGCTTTATTTCTTTTAGTGAAATTATTTGGTGCAAATTCGAATTAGTTGGACAAGTGATTACACATACTATTTTTTGTTTTCCTAACGTTAAATTTGTGGATTTCGATGGTACATCTATACATTTGATGCAAGACACCAACACGTGTAGAATCAAAACCTTAAAGGCTTGAAATTTCTTAAGATTTTCTCCAATAGGTATTTTTCCTTTGTATAAGGGCATGGTGGTTGGAACAACAATTCCTAATATTCATCTTTGGTGAACTTAATTTGTTTCCCATGTGGATGAATAACTAATTTTGTGTATTCTATTCTTCTTTTTTTTTTTTTCTTTGTTTCTTTTTTCCTATCCTTTTTTTTCTAGATAATTACAACCAAGTGGTCGCTATTTGGAACCTCACATCCTTCAAATTAAAAGCATAAAATAATAAACTGAGGTAGGTAAACTTAGGAACTTCATAATAAATAGGAATAATATGGGGTACATTGGTATAAATATACTGGATCAGTCTTATTTTTCACAGGACAGTCACCTAGAATGTGATTGAAATTCTTTGATTGGGTGTTTAGATCATTTACAATTTCTTTTAAATTGTATGTCCTTTCAAATCGAGTTCTTCACTTTTACATATATAAGATTTGAAAAAATATATTTTTTTCTATTCATTTTATAAGCGGTCGCGAGATCTTAATTCCACGATATATTTAAAAGGAAATATCTCTTAAGAAAAATAAATGATAAGAATTGAGGGTAAAGTGGGAAATATGAACTTATAAAATAGTACTTGCTGTTAGGATATACAATTAACCATGCAGTTTGTGTGATAGTATTATATTTTCATCCCATATAAAGATAATTTATTATATTAATAAAATCTTTCTTTGAATAGGTCATTGGGTTAACATGTATGTCCTTTACTTATATAGTAGACAATTTTGTGTATGAAATATTTTAACTCATGCACGGAAGGTTAACATTGTTGGTTCTTATAAGTAATAAATTAACGTTCACAATAAAAAATGAGGTAGGACAAACATCTTGATGATTGTAGCACAAGATTAAATATAATTTGATCTTAATTATGGGAGTGATAATATTCCAACTTCGTGCTAGTGTATTTTGTATGTATTGAACGGACCAATTAGAGATGCTTGTTTATGTTCTGAATTTTAATAAACAACTTCTCTAGTTCATTACATGTACTTATACTCTTAATCTTAATATAATTATCATGATCTATGTGGTTTGGTTTATTGTTTTAATCTATTAAAAGGTGAGACTCTTTTATGAGTCAGAATATTCCTAATAGGTTGGATGATGACAAATTACTTAGTGAAATATTAATTAGTTGATAGAATCATGTCTCGAACTTGAGATAGAAGACACCCCTTTATGATTGTTTATAAGTTTTCACGTGAAAATCCTGCAGGTGGATTTTATATCCGTCATGTGAAATAAGCTAAGCATTATAAATGAAGGATTAAATTAATCAATGACTTAATTTTTCAGAGAATTTAATTTAATTGGTTGGTGTCGGTAATTCTAACATGGGGAGTTAAATAAGATGTAGTGGCAAATTTCGAAATTAAATCGAGGAGTGCAATTACAGATTTATAGTGAAATAATTTGTAATTTATTATGATATGAAAATTCTTTCATCACCGAATAAATATTATAATTGGAAGTCTCACTTAATAAATCTGCGGTCCCTGCTATACCTGATTAACTAATCAATTTTAAAAGAGATAAAAGAACTTACTAGAAGAAGTAATATTATTTACTGGTCTTCTATTAGAAAAATGATATTTTCTGATTTTAAATAAAAGCGTTTTGCTCATTAAGTGACTTTTAAGGTCTGAAAACATTTTGGACAGTGGAATAGGTTGAAAACGTTTTGGACAATTAAAAGGGCAGAAATATTTGTCTCTTGATTTTCCCTTCTTTAAAAAAAAAGAACAAAAATAAATAAGGGTTTTGTTCAGAAGATGATTACTCTCTCCTTGGATTCAAAAGAATTTGTCTACACAAGTTTGATAACAAAAAGATTAGTCAGAAAATAGTAGAAGACTGTAACCCTGAAAGTCAAAGCAGTGAATGAATTGTGTGAAAGTTTCAACGTAAGTTAAATTAATCCCGTAGAATTGTTGTTTCGTTGTGCATGTTCTAACACTTATCCAATAAGTTTGTCTTTGGTGAAGGGCAGGGTGGTTGGAACAAAAATTCCCAATTTATTGTCATTCAATTCAGTGAACTACTACCTTTAGGTGAAGGTAGTTCTCATCTCATTGACACTCCAAACTCTTTAAGAGTTAAGTAGTAGGATAAAAAGAAGAGAAAGAAATAAGACTTGCAGCAAAGTTGATACTCCCTTCGTTTAAAAAAAAAATGACCTATTTTGACTTGACACAAAGTTCAAGAAAATAAAGAAAATTTTTGAATTTTATGGTCTTAAATTAAAGTTATGTCAAATGTACCAAAATGTTCTTTAATCTTATGATCCTAAACATGTCATGTGAAAAGTTGAAATTAAAGTATTGCTAAAAAAGGAAATGAGTCATTCTTTTTGTAATGCACTAAAAAGAAAAGAAGTTATTCTTTTTGAAATAAAGGGAGTAGTAGATTTGGTTATTTAATGCAAAGTTGATAGTAGATTTGGTTGGAAAATAAATTCCAATTCCTTATTATACAATGCACTCCTTTTTCTAGTAGATTGCCCACAACATAAATTCTTAAAGGGTGCCGAACATAAAATGTGGAATATTATGATACTTATATATATACATTTATTTATTTATTCCTTGCAGAAAAAAGAAAAGATTTATCTTGGTGTATAAATTTAAATAGCAACATAAAAAGTGGCTAATTGGATGTATTATGTCTCTCGATAAACTCAAAATAAAAAAAAAGTATTGAAAGTCAATTATGTATTTTTATAAAGAAAAAATGTATCAAAAGTTAATTATGTATATCGACAGATTCAAAATTAAAATTTCAGTAATTATAAAAAATGTGGAAATTTTCCGTAACGTGACCAAAAAAGTTGAAATGACCCGGTTGCTTTGTGGGCTTGTAAAACCTGGGATTCCATCACACTCCGTGTGCACATTGAGAAAAGAAATGAATAGGCCCAAGTCCCATTACGAATAAACTTTCTTGGTGGGCCGAGGGCCCACTCTGTTTCTACATTTGTCAGCACTTACTAGGGCTTTAATACTCCCAATGGCCCATTCTCCATAGTCCGTCCTTTCATTTTCAGCTTTTAAAATTCATCTCAGAGACCACACTCATTTTGGTGCCTCTTTAATTCTTCCTCATTATTGCTTCAACATCCCAACTTCTTTAATACTATCAAACAAGTCAACGCCAAAACTTTCAATGCTTTGCCTTTGATATAGATACATGTGTCATTTAACTTAATTTTAATTTTTATCTACATTCTTCAATTTTCGATATGCACAAGTAGATATTTAAACTTGCATAAAATTGAATTAGTACGCACATGCGTCCTATGTGGCATTTTACGTGGCCAATTCAGGTCCTACATGTATTATGCCACTATGATATATGTGTCTATTTATTCAGTTTTATACAAGTTTAAATGTCTACTTGTGCACAATCAAAGCTGAAGGTTATAATTGTGAACTAAAGTCAAGTTAAAAAACATGCTTATGCTTATGTATTAATGCCTTCGCCTTTTCTTATCCATTCATCATGTGTCAACAATGAAAATTCTTGAGGCTCCATTTAGTGGGAATGTAATACCCTACATTTTCGGGTTAGAATTTAAATTATTTTTTCTACTTATATAGTGCCGACCCAATAGTTTCTTGTTAGAAATAAGGATGAATAACAATGTTTTAGTGTGAAAACGTCTTCGGAGATGAATATGCATCATAAAAATCTCCTAGCTCAAAGTTCAATTAGGCACTTTCTTACCAATTGAGTTTTAATTGATGATTTTCTTGGATCAGCTTCAAACGACCATTACACCTAGAGTATAAGAAGTTATGTGGCCCATTATATATCAAGTTAAAGCCCTTTGAGTCTTCTTTCTAACGCCACCAATTATTCGTCAATCCGAGTCCGAAGTCAAAAGTTATGAGTGTTTTAGTGAGACATTGTCTCAGGTCCGCTTCCGCGCCGCAAACCATGAGATCTGCTTTGGTTCCGTGCTGCAAACCATGAGGTCCGCATTTGGTCAGCACCGCAGATCTTGTGGTCCGCGTTTTTGTGCGTCAAAAGTTGCTCTGTTTTATTCTAGGGCATTGAGGTATTTTACCATTCTTAAACCGTTCCCATTCCTTTTGGGACGAATAAAGGGTCTTAAACACGTTATTTTTACCTTTGTAAAATTCCTAAACATTATTATATAAGCAAGAAAGGAGAAACTACTTAGAGTTTGAGGATTCTACTCTCCAAGGGGTCAAATTTCTCTATGTTCTCGTCATTATCAAGGTATGTGGGACCATCCTAAATCTCATGGACGTAAGTTCAATATCTTAACGAGTTTTAAAAATGCATATGTATGTATCTATAATGTGCTTTAAAAACCGTTTGAAGAGCATTGATCATCATGAACCCATGTTTGATGAAATTATGAAATTTCTAAGGGATTTTTTCTTGAACTTGAGTTATAGTCATATGTACATATGTTATGAGTTTCGAAAAGTGATCTATGAGCATGGTTTACGAAATCCCCCTTGTATGATGAAATTTTATGCTATTGACATGTTGTGAATTGTGAAATGTGTTTGAGAGCATGAACTATAAGCTCCTTTTTCGATCATGAGATTTATTTATGACTAGTGTTGGGGCTGTTTTATGAATGATGATATTCTTGAGTTTTAAATGCCTCTTTACCTATTATGCATGGTGATTTTATATGTTTCTCAAAGAGGTGATTGTTATTCTAAATGCTCTTGTTTCCTAACAAAGAATTGCATGTGTTTTATATAAGAATTGGCCTCCACATGTTAAAGTATTGAAAAGAGAGTGTTTTGCATACGTTTCTTATGTTATTTGAAATATGAACTCTCATATGATGTTTAAATCTTTTGGTGATCATTAACGTGATTTTGAATGAAAGGGCTATGAATTGGATATGATATGATATGGCCTGCAAGTCTAGGTATGACGATATCTACCTTGAAGTGTCCTTAACATTAAAGAAAAGTATGTTTTAAGCATGAAGTATGATTTTTAAGAGGCTAAAAATGGGCTCAAAGAGAGTTAGATGATTATCC
>NC_061112.1:127751498-127826105 GCF_002878395.1 Capsicum annuum | reverse complement strand
TTTTTAAGAGGCTAAAAATGGGCTCAAAGAGAGTTAGATGATTATCCGAAAAAGGCACGTGTTCAGATAACTCATAGCCGAAACCGTATTTTGTCGATGCAGGTTTTATGAAATGGTATGTTAGTAAGGAGGCATACTTTCTCATAATATGGTCTGTCAGTTAGGAGGCACACTTTTTCATGACCTGGTATGTCAGTAAGGAGGCATGCTTTGTTTTATTACGTACCTCAATCCTTGCTGCAAACTCAGATTGGGGGATTAGCCGCCGAGTAAAGGGCAGATCTCATATAGCACGTGGGATACAGAAATGTAGGGTGTACCATACATCAATAGAACTTTTGGGTATGACAGAGTTAGCGAGCCATCCATCTTTCGGAGGGCATTTATTCATATGTGGACTTCTTTCAGTTTATGGTCCAGCCGGGGGCCTTGTCTCGACCTAAACAGTTAGTACTCCGTAGAGGCTTCGTAGACTAAAATTGAGTATTCTATTATCATAACATTATTGACATAATTTGATTTTCAGATTTCCTTAATTTCATTATACCTTCCGCATTTTGATTTATGTATGAATTATACTTATGATAGTATGCTGAAGGGTCTCTCGAACCTTCGTGATTCGGGATGTCCGTCGCGGTCGGGACCTCGGCTCGCATCGTAACTGGAACAGAGACATAAATTAGCCAAAGTGAATTTCTCTCTTTCTATTAACTTAATTTGTAAATTCGTTTCGAGCTAGTATACGATATATTTAGTTTTAATATATTAAATCAAATAATGCACAAAAATAATATCAGGATAACTAATGTTAACATAACTAGTATCCACTATTCAACACTATTCTTATACCTACTTTACCAAACGACCCCTTAAGATGCATGCCCTGAGAGGCTGAGATGGATAGGTGATACAAGTTTATTCAGGTTCAAAGTTACATGCACTGTGATGAATAATGAAGAAACAATGTGAAGAAATTTAATATCTTATAATAAATTATAAGTTGAATAAGAGAAAATAATTCTACAATATTTTATGGATCTCCTATGGAAAAGGCCATATAACTTTTGAAAAATGACATTTGCAGTAAGCCATAAACCCCATCACTCCTATATCACGAAGGAAATACATATTGCAATTACATGTGGCTACGTCAAATCCCTTACGTAGAAGTAATCCAGCCATATCAGAGTTTGACATTCGAAAGTCAAATTTGAATGGCCATGAAGGATTATGGTAAGTAGTTCATCGTCTTTAATCAAAGATTTTGAGTTTGAATTCTGAATATGAAATTTCTTTCGTTAGAACGCGCTTCACTTTCAATTTAAGTTTTTTCAAGTGCAAATTCAAATTCAATCGCGACCAGAAAAAGAAAAATCCAAAGAATGAGAAATGTTCAATAACAAGAAAGGATGATACACGGTTGGCTCCAACCCCTAGTTGGTGAAGACCTCGTTTTATTAGCTTAATTTGAGACAAATGTTTCTTCTAATTCAATCTACAAATAGTATTTAGCCTTCTCAACTTACGGAATTTGTGAATATTTGAAGTAAAAAACTTTGGACATAAATATCTATTTTTCTAGTGATTCTTGATTAATTTCAGTATTTGATAGACATAATCGCAAGGTCGACTTCTTTTTACAAACAATTATCAAAGTCAACTTAGCACATATAATGCCAAGAGATGGACAATATAATAGATATAACTTCCTATAGCATTGTTCGTGCATTTTCTTTCTCTATATTTTCTATAGTTGGGTTAAGATGATGTCAAGCCCTAAACCTTAATTAAGCATTTTACAAATTTCGACTTGAAAAACTTTTAAAAAGGAAAAAAAAAAAAGAAAATCATTCTCTTCGTTTCGTTTTTTATGTCACCGTCGGACTTGAAACATACCCTTTAACATACACTTGCAATGTTAAATATTTCACGACATCTCCATTACGAGTTAAAAAAAAATAAATTCTAAAGTTAAAAGAACTTTCAAATATAAACTAAAAGTAGTATTCTCTCATCAACAAACTTAAAAAGAAAAGAAGTATTTGTAAAGAAAAAAGAGAACCCAATTCATTATAAAAGCTAAGCCCCTATAGTTCCTCATCCATGATCCACCTATTTTCTTCTTCTCTTCATTTCCTAATAAGCTAGCTATTTGCCTGATCGAACCTTAATGGATTCTTCCTTCATTATCAAGAACAATATGGCCGAAGAAGAAGAAGAAGAAGCATAACTCTAAATTCAAGATCAAGCTTATATCAATGCTGAGTCTGAATGATTCCATGTATCATTATTACCAAGGCTTTTGGTATCCATTTGATCCACTGCTTCAAGCTATCATTTCTGTTCAAGTAAACTTTTAAGACTTGTCAGAATGATAATATACACCTGTACTGTAGTGCTCCTAAAACCGGTTTTAGGGATTTAGGGAAAACAATATGGGGACCTTACTGGGATCATGTTTTAGGGTATTGGAAACAAAGTCTAGACAAGCCAGAGTCACTATTCTTTCTCAGATATGAAGAATTAACAAACAACACACTGTTGAGTTCATCATGCATGGGAAAACCATTTTCTAGAGATGAAGAAAGGAACAAGCTAAGGGATACGGAAAGGATTGTGAAATTGTGCAGTTTTGAGAACTAGAGCAATTTAATTTGGAGGTGGTTAAGAAGGGAAAGATATATCATAGAAGAAAAACTCATGGTCAAGTTTTAAATTTGGTGTCGATGGAGTCTTACACATTTATAAATTAAAGAGAATTTTATACTAGCTATTAGACCAACACTTCAGTAGTTTGATTTGGGTTACATCGCCTTCATTTGCATGGACTTATCCTTCATTCATCACATTTACTCTTTCTACTAACATAGATCTACTTCCACCTCTACATTTACTTTTCCTATGTTTGGTAGCTCCAACTCCACAAAAGGCCTTTAGTTTTTCATTTTATTAACACAATATTATATCATTTTATTAACACAATATTATATCAACACGTATGTTGTTATTATCATCATCATCATAATGGGCCTTCATAACATATTATTCACACAACAATTGACTAGCCTTAGGCTTGTGGGCTCTGTGCCACACTGGTAAATGAATGGATTATTGTTTCATTATATAATCTTGAACAATCTTTCAAATCGATAGGAACAAGTCGACTCCTTACAAGCAACCCTCGATAGAAAAGACAACGGTGTACGTGCTCCGACAACCTTGCCCGAGCCTTCCTCCCTTCATTCAATACGGTTGCGAAGCAAGGGAATCAACCTCGACAGAAAAGACAACGGTGGACGTGCTCCGACAACCTCGAGCCTTCCTCCTTTCATTTAATGCTCGGTGGACGTGCTCCGACAACCTCGAGCCTTCCTCCTTTCATTTAATGCTTGACAGCTTTCTTCATGTGACACGTGATACTCATCAATCAACTAAAACACGACGGTTGCAAAGCAAGGGGTTGAAAAACACCACAATGGACGGGAACGACGTCCTGACTAAACAAGAGTTTCTTCAATTTGATCAAACGTCGTAAAGAAGGGCACCGGATAAGCAGCTAGTCTCTAAAAGTTTAATTTTTGTCTCAGATTTTTCTAATTGCTAACACTAACATTTGCAAATGGTCTCTAAAAGTTTGATTCTTGTCCCAGATTTTTCTGATTGCTAACACTAACGTTTGGTGCAAATGTCGTCTCAATAAAATTAGTGGTGTAATACAAAATCTTAATACGAGGCATTAAATATATGTTCATAATAAAAATATTATCAATAACATAAGAGCTATTTTTTTATTTTTACGTGCTACTTTTTTCAAAGACGACATTAAACATTTAACTTCATATAGTGATATGATTATTTATAAAAGCAAGGACATAGTAATGCGATAATTTATAAAATTAAGGACTAATTTTAATTAATAAGATGTTAGTCATTTGTTTGAAGTGCATTACCTTGAATATTATTATGAAAACTGTATTTATTTATATGAAGATTTGATAAAAAGTTCTAAAATATTTTTAATAAAAAGTAGATAATTCTATTTCTTTTTTCTTTTAAATTTAAATTTTGCACCTTTTATATTTTATAATCTTTATATTATTCTAAGTGAAATTAAAATCATAAAATTCATATTAACTTTATATTATGCAATTTCGATTTACAGATGATTAAATAGATTGAACTATCTAAGGAAGAACATGATTAGTTGCAGATATATCAATCCTAATTATCTCTTTTTTTGTACTATAAACAACTAAGCTACCATTTATCAATTACTCTTTTTTGTGTTAAAAACCTGTCCGACAAAACACTAAGAAGAGAGAAAAGGAGTTGTTGCTAGTTGGGTTGATAATGGTACGGCGCTCCTTAATCTATATATGATCAAGTTTCCCAATTCCTCCTACAGAAATATACACTGTTAAGTGTGCTAGTGTTGATTGTTTCCAGCTATATATATTCTTACACACAACTACTAACATAATATGGTTTATATATTCAACTTCAAGCATACAGTTGTCTGACTATACACAACATTTTTTTTGGGGGGATTCCCATCTGATGTAGGGTATTCGCATTGGAATCCGATTAATCCGGATTCGCGCCGGGTAAGGCCCCATTCGGGGATAGCACTCCCTACAATAATTTTTTCATATCCAGGACTCAAACCTGAGACCTCTAATTAAAGGAGGAGTAGCTCCACAGCACCACAACATTGCAAGTGCGTGATTGAATTAACAAAATTAAAACAATGAATGTGATAATACAACAATCACAAATTAGGCAAGAATTAGTTTTGACAAATCAAATTAGGCTAGGTTTGGTCATAGATTTTCAAATATTTTTGAGAGATCGAAATTTAGGTGAAGACATATATTGGATGTAATTAATTTATTTGTCTAACGAGCATGCACAAAAACTTTTTCCAAGAATGAACAAGAAGTAACTATTAATAGGAATAATTTATCACACCTTCGTTCAGACACTCAATCGAAACATGCCATTATTCATCAAATATTTATATCTAAATAAAATTTACTATCAAGAGGTTATGAATGTATTCAAACTTTTTATTCTTAAAATAAAAAGACTGATACACTTGGATTAACAATCAACGCATACCCTTACGAATTTGAATTTCAAATTAGCAACAATTAGGAACTTGCCTGCCTGTTTCTTAGTATGTTTTTGTTATTAATCAAGGGCGGCGCTAAGCTTTGGCAAAGGATTATTCCGAACCCCCTTCGACGAAAAATTATACTATTTATGCATGACTAAACTTATATTTTATGTATATTATTATTATGAGTAAATACATAATTACCCCCCCTGATGTTGGCCGAGATTTTTAAAAAGACACCTAAACTTTGAATTCTACCTATTACCCCACGATTCTTCTTTATTTCGTTGCAAACACACCATTTTTCGCTGAATCTCAGTCACAACAAAGAGAGTGAACTCACGCACCAATCAGGTGCTGCCACGTGTTAAATACATTTAATTTCATATTTTTTTATTTTTTTTAATAAGATTTTCCTTTTTATTTAATTTAACACCCTACCCCACACCCATCCAGCAACTGTCCTCCCCCCCACACCGCGTCCAGCAGCTCCCCTCTACCCCCACCCCTCGTACAACACCCCCACCCCATCAGCATCTCCCCTTAACCCCCCACTCCATCAACATTCCCGTCTATTTTTTTTTCAAATCACTTCAAAAAATAGTTTTATGATTGAATTGAGAGTTTTGTGATTGAATTGAGTTTTAAAGATGGTTAAATGATATGATTTAACTGAAAATGGAGCTTTAATGATATGATTTTTTTTTTTTTTAAAGGCTTCAATGGAGGAGCTTTAATGGTGACATTGGGTTGAAGAGCTTTAATGGTGTTGAAGAGGACATTGTGTTGAAGAAGAAATGGTGGGTAGTTAAATGATATGATTTAATTGTAAAATGGAGTTTAATGAATGATTTCTTTTTTTTTAAAAAAAAAAACTTCAATGGAGGAGCTTTAATGATGAATTGAGTTGAAGAAGAAAGGGTGGGTGGATTGTGGGTGGGGGCGGAGAGGGGGTAGGGATAATTTTAAAAAATAAATAAATATTAATATATATTTTTTAAATATAAATTATATATCAATTATTTTACACGTGACAGCTTTTAATTGGTCAAAAAGGTCAAATTCGAGCCCTTTCACGCGCCTGTGGCGTGTGTATACACGCAGAGGGTCAAAATTATGTGTTTGCAATGAAATAAAGAAGAATCGTGGGGTAATAGGTCGAAATGAAAGTTTAGGTGTCTTTTTGCAAATCTCGGACAAGATCAGGGGGTAATTATGTATTTACTCTATTATTATTTTATTACTATATAGAAAAGTGAAGAAGTGAACGACCAAGGGCATAAATGTAATTTTATACTCCATGATATTTTTAAGGGTATAAATGTCATTTCACATCTAAAAGATACAATTATTAGTCAATAGTCATATTAATAAAGAATTCCATTAGCCATTTTTTTGGGGGACAATACCCACGAAAATATCTGAAGTTTAATCAAAATTTCAGTGGAGCATATGGAACTTTGCGGGGGTCCTATTACCCCCATATACTTTTTAAATTGAAATTAATTCCCCCCTGAACTTTTTTAAAGTGGAATTAATCCCCCCTCAAAACGTATACCCAGTTTTTTCGGTGAGGAGTGCGGTGCACGCACCCTTTCTTCTCCATTTTATCACTTTTCAACATTTTTTCACAATTACAACTATATTAAATATTCCAAATGATTCCATTGAGTTTATGAAGAAAGTTTTTTCAAATAATTGAATGGAATCTTCCATTAATTTTCCATTGAAACTCGGAAGATTCAATTAGCGAGTTTCATTAATAGAAGATTCAATGAAACTCGCTAATTGAATGGAACTCGCTAATTAATGGAACTCAAAAGATTCAAAAAATTTAATTTCATGAATCAATTTCCATTAATGAAACTCGGAAGATTTGAAAAATTCATTAATGGAACTCGAAAGATTTGAAAAATTTAATTTCATGTATGAAGCTATTCAATCTTCCGTTAATGGAACTCGAAAGATTCAAAAAATTCATTAATGGAACTCGGAAGATTCGAAAAATTTAATTTCATGTATGAAGCTATTCAATCTTCCATTAATGGAACTCGGAAGATTCAATTTCCATTAATGGAACTCGAAATTAAATTAGCGAGTTTTCGAGTTTGAATCTTTCGAATCATCCATTAAGTTTCAATTAGCGAGTTTCATTAAATTATAACCATTGAGTTCCATTAAATTTCAATTCAACAATGGAGCAACCATTGTTGAAGAAAAGAAAGAAAGAAGAAAGAAGAATGAAAAAATAAATAAAAATATAAAACTTTAAATAATTATAAAATTAAGGGGTTGTTTGGCAAAAAAAAGAGTTTAAAACGTTTTTAACACTGTTCGCGCGCTCAGTGCGCGTGAATCACACGCAGTGTGCCAAGTGGCAAATATATGCCATTAAAATACGAAAAAAAAAAGTCTGGGGGGTAATAGGACCCCCGCAAAGTTCAGTATGTTCAACTGGTAATCCGGTCAAACTTTAGGTATTTTCATGGGTATTATCCCTTTTTTTTGGCTAGCTTATGTGTCTACATTTTCTCAATAGATCCATTATGCGTCTAACATCTTTGTTTTCAAGTTCCAACTTATTTAACCACAATATTTATGAAGTAATATTTTAAATAAATTTAAATATATAATTTGAATCTCTTTTCACAAAATATTAAATTTTTTATAAAGTAATAGTTTTTTAAAAATTTTTATTTGGTAAATATTGAATTTTTTTCTTCATATATTTATTTTTTTATATTTTAAACTTTCTAGATAAAAATTCTGATTCCGACGAATTTTTCAATACTCCAAACTTCTAATATTTTAATTTTTTGTTCAAAAAATTCTATCACGCATGAACTTGATGGGTTAAAATTTAAGTTGTAACTTGTTTAAATATATATGTTTTTTTCATTATCAAATAATTTGACAAAAACTATCATTAAATGAGTCTATAAATGTTTTAGTAGAAATGAAAAAGAATTACATATGTGATATTCATATAAGACTTCGAACGCACAATTTTTGTATCCGCTTATGAATTGTAGGTATAATTATAATTGACGTGTATGTCAACTTACAAAACAGATATTTAAAAGATAATTTTTTTTAAACGAGATTGAAGTACATTAAATGGTCAGTGTAGAGTGAGTTGAAGGATAACCAAGGATATTATAGTAATTTTACAATATAAATTTATCATCCAAAATTTATCTATTTTTGAGGGCCTCATTTTTCATTTAATCTTTTTTTTTTCTTCTTTAAAATGCACAACTTTTCACTTCTCACTTCTCACCTTAGCCATATAACCCAAAAGAAAATTTTCAAGATAATCTACAAGTTAATGTTGATTATACTATTTCAAATTAATATCATTTTAACAAGTTTTAAATTTCAATTGTTGCATTTAGTTGGAAATTATTCAATCAAAAAGATTATAAATTTTGTTTTAAGTTACTTTTTTAAAATAAAATGTTAAAAAAGATCTTCCTCTTTAATACACTACTTGAAAATAATATGAAATAAAATTCTAGAAAACATATGGTCATTTCGTATGTGTAGGTGTATACTTCTTCATCTATGATCAAACTTAGTTTGATACTTTTTCTGATTAACTACAAATTCAATGTTACATTATACATAAATGAGATAAGCATCCAGCACATCCTCCCCCCTCGAACTATGGTTAAAGTTGCTACGATACACTCCAACTGCACAGGGATCAATTACCCTCCCTCCCCCCAAACTCAATTGTAGCATATTTTGATCGCCTTTTTGTGTTGACGTAATACCTTTATTACATGGAATGAGACCCACATTAAAGGTGCCACATCAGTAAAAAAAGTTACAAAAATACGTCAAATTTTAGTTTAGGGGATAATAGGACCCCCATGAAATTGGAGTGTATCATAGTAAATTTAGTCATAATTAAGGAGGGTACAAGATGTTGTACTCTACATGAATATATAATTAAGAATTCTATCAATAATTTTTTTTTTTGATAATTTTTTTTCTACTATATAGAAAAATAACTAGATGAACGGTCAAGGCTAAAAATGTAATTTCACATAGCTTAGTCCACGTGGCATCTCATCCTTATCATTCTGGAAGGATCAATTCATCAATTCATTCATCTGTTAAATTCCAAGAATGAGAAACATCACTCCTTCAAATCTTCATTTCTAATAAATTTTTTCTCAATTAAAAATTGTTCCAAGTCTTTTCAATTTCAAATTAATCTTTTATTTCAATTTTAGCCTAACTTTCACTGCGATATTCCATAAAATTCAGTTCTCTTCATCTTCTATGTCGCTGTTCCAATTTCAAAAATGATTTTTCTTTTATTTTTTTGCTTAAATCTCTTCAATTCACGGTCGAGGTGAATTTTTTCGCTCATTGGGTAACTGCCATCAAAAAATCCGTTAGAAAGAAATATACACTATGTGCACTTCCCTTGGTTAGCTCGCTATTCATTTCACACTTCATTTTATATATATATATATGTATATATATATATATATATATATATTATTTTATTTTATTTTTAATTTCGATCACAATTTATTTCTATAATTTTATATGATCAATTTATCCGGAGCAAGATTATTTGGGAGTTCGAAATGTTGGAAAAGTTTTGTTCTAAAAAAAAATACTCAATGTTTGTTTAATCCTCTTAATTAGTTTATTTGACAAGTATTTATTCTTGCAACATAAGAAGACCCCACTAATAGAAGCTTTGTGACATAACTGGGACAAGGAAGCGGATATTCTGGAGAAAATACAAACATATAGCCTAACAAATAAAAGGATTCTAATAGTCTGTTTAAATTAGCTTATTTTAAGTATTTTTAAGTCAAAATAACTTTCAAAAACTTAAGAAAAAAAGCTTTTAAGCACTTATTTTAAAGTCAAAATAGCCCCAAAGAAGCCAAAAAAGCATAAGTTAGAAATTTCACGTTATAAATTATAAGTCCATTCAAACGATTCTAACAAAGAAGGGAATTGTGCTTTAAGGGTTATTATCGAGAAGAGGAACTCAGGGAGGGTGAAAAACCTAGATAATAAATTTCATAGAGGTAAATCAAAACACCAGGTTCATGTGCAATACTTTGTACTGATTTGTTGTGAACCTCAACGTCTTGCTTTATTCTCAATTCTTTGGTGGTTAATTTCCTTTAACTTTTTTTTTTGTATGTGTATATTAATCTCTTTTTTCAAATTGTGCTTATATTTTTTGGGGCTCGATGACACTCCCTGTAATAACTATTTGACTATGATGTCACGTTTGAATAACTAGATAATTAGTTAATTCTTCTAACTTGCACTTCCTGTTTCTTCTTCTGCTTGATTTTTCTAAAACTAAATGCATACTATCATTGAGAATAATAATCTATTGAGTTCTCTTCCTCTTAATGCAGTTGCATTGCTTTGACTAATTTTTGAGTTATAGGAAAAATAAAATGTTGATTGAGTTTTTTTCTTTCCGTTTTTTTTAATGATTACTAATTGAGAATTTAAGTTGTATGGAGTCTTCAATTTTGATGCTCCATCCGTGTCGCAATTTGATAATTTCCTACTACAATTCATATATGTGAATATCATATGTATATTTGATATATGTAGATTTTGAATCTCATGAACATAAGATTAGATGCTGGTTTAGTGGTTTAGAGAGTTCAAATTTACCTAGTGCTTTCAAGTTCAAAATCTATGCACTGTATTTTTACTTTAAGGACCCTCTTAATGGAATTCATGAATCCACAATTGAATGAGATGAATACCAAAGGAGTATATGAGTGTTTCAGATTATGCACTCATTTCAAATGAAACCTCATATATAATTCTGAAATTCTGAGCTTTTTATAAGTGAAATTACACAATCAGATGAGTGCAATTTGATCATAATTGTGGCTTGAATTTATTGTAAATAGATATTGTTGTTGAAGCTTCTTCCAGTTTGATTGCATTGTTGTCTCATGGTATGTACAACGTGAAAGTACCCTTTTCATAGAGAATGATTTGCAGTTGTTGAAACAAATATTCAGTAATAAAGTCGTGTCTTTTTCATCAGTAAATTCGCTTATGCTAAAAGATAAGATGATGTTGAATGGAAGGTCAAATTCAAATTATGCAGGTGTACAGGAAAGACAATCAGCTAGGTCCAACATTGCAATACACCAATAACCTTAATTTTCGATTTAGTTGCTCTACTTTCATCAAAAGACAATAAATTGTGAATCTAGATAGAATGAAAATGTACACATTGTGAATCAAATATATTTTTTAGAGGGCTCTTACAAATGAAATCATGTCTCACGCACTTTAGCAGTTGTAGTTATGTTCATCCTTATTTCTTTTTGTTTCAATAAATTCATAAAGTGTTATACCTAATACTCTAAATTTGGAGTAGGGTGTTTGGTAGATATTTTTTTTCATAAAATATTGTCAGCCAAACTTTGTTGAAATTAATTTATCGTGTTGGGCCCGTGCTAAGCACGGGCAATAATCATCTAATATATATTAGATGTTGAACTCCTTCGGCTAATTTTTCTTCAAATTTTAAACCCCTTATTAAAATTCTGGCTCCGCTTGTTAGTTCTATGACCACCCACCCCATTATACTCCGATAGTATTTTGGTAGATCACATATCAATATTTATGAAATAATATGTATTTATTTACTTATCAAAGGCTAAAAATCATTAAGAAAGTTACTTACTCCCTCCTCCCTCCGTTTAAAAAAAAATAACCTACTTTGATTTAACATAAAGTTTAAGAAAATAAATCAGACTTTTGAATTTTGTGGCCTTAAATTAAAGTTGTGTCAAATGTATCAAAATGTTCTTTAATCTTGTGGTCCTAAACATGATATGTGAAAAGTTGAAATTAAAGTATTGCCAAAAAAAAAAGGGGGATCATTTTTTTTTAAACGGACTAAAAAGAAAAGTAGGTCATTTTTTTTTTAAACGAAAGGAGTATTTTTTTTAGAAAAATATTCTCCATTTTACCAAACACACCATACCCTTAATTAGTCTTTCAAATTTCAGCATTATCCTTGCAAAAAACCCTGTCCATAAGTTAAAGAAAAATCGTAGAAACAAAAGCTTCCTCGTTAAGCTTCGTGTTGCGTGGCTTCTCTGATAAGCTTCAGTTTCATAATTATTTAATGACTACTATTTCGATTAGACAACTTATAGAATATCCTAAACATGTTGTTGGTTGCTACAAGTTTTTATAATGTGAAAAGTAGAATTTTTTGACTGTCCAACATTTCTTTTTAAGAAAAAAATAATCCAATACATTAAAACTTCACTATATACGGGGTTCAAATAAAATGAAATTAAAGACGAATATGATCCGATCAAAGACTCAAATTTAAAACATTTGTTTGAAGAAAAATGAATTATATCCATCTTGCTATATTCTTCGATGACGGATTAACAAGATAATTATACAAAGAAAAGAAAGAGTAAAAAAATACTACTCCCTCCATCTCATTTTTCATGTGTCATCATTTTTTTTTTATCCGTTTCATTTTTAATGACATCATCCCCATTTTATTTTTACTGAGTTTCACTTAATAAGAAAAGATAACTAAAAAGTAAACATTAAAATGATTTTAAGAGTGATAATTTTATAACTTTATAACGTCATCATTTATTTTTTCATGTCCAATCAAATAACTACACAAGATTGGTCATTCAGCCAAGGTTTGTTACTTTCACATTTGTTGGTACGTATGTATGTATTATACCAAACTGAATTACCTATCGTCTTATATTTATAGCTTTAAGAATACTCTAGGTTGACACTGCAGCTAAAGCCTCCCCCGCCCCCTTCTCTCTCTCTTTCTTCTTGTTAGGGTCATGAACAACAAAAGAGGTGAAATGTCCTACCCAAGCCCAAGAATTTTTCTTTGCCCCCTCAACACTCTACTACTATACTTATACTACTCCCTCTGTTTCATATTAGTTAGCCTCTATAAACTTGACACGTTCATTAAGAAAAATATTTATTAAGGATCTATTTTACCAAATTTATCTTAATAATTATAATTTGAAAATATAAATTTAAATAAATACAACTTGTTTAGTCATTTAATGATAAAGGTATTATTGCAAGAACATATTAAAATACTCTTGATTTCATCAATGGACCAACTAAATTGAAACAAATATTTTTAGAAAGAGCACCAACTAAAATGAAACGAAGGGAGTACTACATTTCCTTTCATCAGGTTAGTTTAATATAGTAAACAATATGTTTAATATTTGCTTATATTAATTTCTTTCAATAGTTATGGATAAACATATGATCAAGAATCAGGGAATCAAGTTAGGGCCTTAAGCCCCAAGTGTTTGCAAAAAAATTAAAATACGTGATGAATGAAATAATATAAATGTGGGATTGACTAATTTGTGACTAATTTGTTGCTCTAATTCATAAGAACAAAATGGAATAAAATACTTGTCGTTGGGTTGGAAAATTGTTATTGCGGGATAACTTATCTCACCATGTATATGGGATAAGTTATCCCATCACTAAGGGAAAATGGTGGGATAAGTTATCTCAGGTTGGATTAATCCCTCCAACCAAACAAGGAATTAAGTGATCTTTTAATTTATTTTATCTTGGGATAACTTATCCCTTCGATTTTTTATACCTCAAACCAAACGACCCCACGTGTACGTGTGTAATGTATACACATTAAACATAATCAGACTTGACGTCCAACCAACATGTGTTGTGGTGCAGTGGATGGGCTGCTCCACCCTTAATCAAAGGTCGAGAGTTTGATCCTGGGTATGACGAAAACTCTGTTGGGAGCGCTGTCATCTTTGCCCGCGTGATCCGGATTAGTTTGGGTTTCAGTGCGGGCACCGGACACAAATAGAAAATTAAAAAAAAAATAAAAATTGACGTCCAAGCAACTAATTTTCTTTTTTCGACTTTCTTTCTCATCTCTAGCAATTAAAAAATAATATTAATTCCAAGTCTAGTTCCTTTCACATAAAAACCTGAGCCTTTTTCTTCCTTTTCTCCTCATTTCTCTCTCTCTTTACTAGTTTAAACATTCAGCACAGGAGCAATACTCCATTTCCATCAGATTGGTAACTACAAAAAAAAAAAAAAAAGTAAGAGAGAATTCAATTCCTTCCCAATAACATGATAAAAGTTGTTCACTTCAAAAACGTGGTTTAATTTAAATATTCTCATCTTTCTTTCTGCTTAATTATTTCGTCTTGTCTTTGTACACCTAATATTCTGTTTTTATTTGTAGAAATAATCGACCAAATTAAATTTGGTATGTGGGTAGAAGAAATAGAAAAGAGAATATGACATGGTGCAATCAATCCAAGGGTGAAATAGCCCTTCCAGTAATATCATCATTAGAGGAAAATAATGTTATGATGATCGACTCAAGAACTAGACTCATAACTTGTCCTTCATGTGGACATACCATACAGCTTCAACATCAGGTATTCATGATCATTTATTAATTAATTATACTAGATTTTCATAACTTGATGGACATACCAAATATTACTACCTCTGTACCTATTTATTTATTTATTTATGTGGAATTTCGAGATTCAAACTACTAAACTTTGTCACTAATTGTTAGTTGATGCAATCTTTTTGCTACTAATTTTGGATGTGCTAATGAAAATAGAGGGATATACTACATGATTTGCCTGGTCTACCAGCTGGAGTGAAGTTTGATCCATCAGATGGAGAGATTCTTGAACATTTAGAAGCAAAAATTCTTTCAGACACACATAAAATCCATCCCCTTATTGATGATTTCATTTTGACCATTGATGGACAAAATGGTATTTGCTACACTCATCCACAGAAATTACCAGGTAAACTTTCAGTAATATATATCCTAAAATCATGCTACTCCCTCCCGCTTTAACTTGTTTATCTGGTTTTGATTTGAACCACGTCATATATACAAAATAGGATTCGTGTTTAAATGAAAAAATCTATTTGATATGAATTTATGGTAATGCTAAAACATGCGAATAAGCTCATAGTGGCGGAGTTCTTTAAGATAAAAAGATAATGTATCTAAATTTAAAGAAAAAAAGGAAGTAGTGAAATTACTAAGATTCATGATGTTTTTTTGTCCGGATTTTATTCGTTCCTGGATTTATATTCGGATTTGTTATTACAGTGGGTCACACTTAAACATTATTACATTAAAAGATAATTTCCTTATTTAGTACTCAAATTTTCTCCTTAATTATTTACTACTACTAATCTTTTCTTTTTCTTGATTCTTGTTTCCTGAGAAATCTTCATTCTATAAGAATATTTCTAGTTACAACTCTCTTCGTTCATTCATTTTTACTTGTCTAGTATTGATTTGACACACACTCAAGGAGGAACTAATAGAATGATAATTTTATTATATATCACTCTTTGAATATGATAAATTCAATGTTTAAGGAAATGATTATAGCCTATATTTTATGATAAAGATAAATTTGGAACTAAATGATAAATTATCTCTTAATTTTCTAAAATTAACAAGTAAAAATAGACATTTATTTTTAGTGTAGTAAACGGACAAAAGTATTAATTTATGGTTTAGGAAATTTCCCAAGTTAGACTGTTTGTTTGTAAAAGTTAGTAATTGCTTATAGCCTTTGGATTATTCTAAATTTGTTTCATTCATTTCTTGGAAATTCCATGCCATGAATTCTGTTAATTGGCTTCTTTCCTTTTCCTCATTTTCTGGCTTTTTATTCTATAAGTTGATGCCCTTTTAGTCACTTGGTTTGGGAAGTTGTTACTAACAAAATACCCTTTAATGGCTAGCTGTTCAATGTACCAACTGCCAACTGTATTGAGAATTTCATTCTTTCTTCAATGATCCAAAAGGGGAAAATACTTGGTTAAGGGAGCTAAGCTACCTATTTGGTAAAAAGTTAATGCAAGATACTAATGCCAATGGAGTGTCTTGTGTAACATACTCTGAAGTTTGTTGTAGTTTTTTTTTTTTGTAATGGGAGTGTCAGAACAGATTTAGTCGCACCTTAACTATTTCATTGGTACTTGCTACCACTTAGAAAGTTTGTTATAGATTTTTGTTCATAACAGTAGCGTTCAAAAACAATTTACTCGCACCTCAACCATTCGATTCGATCGAGTATTTGCTACCTCTCAGTGAGTTTGTTATAGATTTTTATTTCTTAGTTCAAAAATAAAATGGCGCCTTAACTATTCCATTTAGTACTTGCCACCTCTTAGAAAGTTTGTTTTAGACTTTGTTGTGCAGTAACTATTTATATGATTAGATTATGCGTTTCATTTTGAAGTACTTATTAGATAGAGTTAATGGTAAATTATGCACCATAGATAATGTGGTCTGAATATAGATTACGTGGACGAAATTGCTCTATGATCATATTTCGATGGTAATTATATGCTATGCAATTTGCCCTACATCAATAAATACTTTACTTGTTATTGTGACATAAGTATATGGCACACAAATATACATATATATTATGCGTTACGCTACTTATTTTGTTCAAAAGAGGAAGGAGAAAAATAAAAACAAAAGAGTGAATTATCGGAGCCAAATTTAGTAAGTAACTATGATTTGCACCACCTCCTTCAAATAATTAGAATTTTGTACTGTTTGTCAGTGGTGTAGCTACATGTAGTGAAGGGTGGTCAGCTGAAATAATTATACGAAATGTATAAATCAAAAAAATATTTTTCATATGTATATATTAAATTTTGAACACCTGTAAGGAAATTTCTGACTTTGTCACTGTTGCCTGCACCCACCGACTTAAAATTCCGAATGCGCTATTGTATGCATGCAGGAGTGAGCAAAGATGGTCAAGTGCGTCACTTCTTTCACCGTCCATCAAAGGCATACACAACAGGGACTCGAAAACGTCGAAAGGTAGACACTGAAATTGATGGTGGTGAAACAAGATGGCACAAAACAGGCAAAACAAGGCCAGTTTACATGGGTGGTGTTGTCAAAGGTTACAAGAAAATTTTGGTACTTTACACAAATTATGGTAGGCAAAGAAAGCCTGAGAAGACAAATTGGGTAATGCACCAATATCACTTAGGTGAAAATGAGGAAGAAAAAGATGGAGAATTAGTTGTTTCAAAAGTTTTCTACCAAACACAACCTAGACAATGTGGATCATTAAACATTAAAAAACCACTTGTTGACCATCATAACCCTATCATGAAAACAACTAACTTCGTGGATTATTATAATCCTAATCCTTTCATTTCATACAATGTTGAGAGCCAAAGCTCACCTCAGATAATCCAAAATTTGGTTGTTCATGGTGATAGCTCACCCTTTGTTATACCTTCAGAAGCAAACAAAGAGAAATGAGAAACTAGGAAGTAAAAACCAAGTTATTAGTACTATTCAGATTTTTAAAAAGAAAAATGGAAAGAAATGTTGAGTTGTTGTTGTTGTAGTTTGTAATACTAGTCAAATAAGTTAAAAAGATTGAGATACTGATGGGGATGGAAGAATAAATTAGTGTTTATTTAACTGATCATGAGAAATCTTTTTTTTTTTTTGTAATGCGTAATCATCGGTATTGTTTGTTTAATTAGGGTTTTTTTCCTTTATTTGTTCTTAAAGTTAGACAACATACAGTGTAATTCATTATTCGCTTTCTTTCTAATTTTTTTTTAAGAGCTGTGTATTTAAGAAGAGATGTAAAGGTCAACAATTACGTCTTCAGCTTAATTTGAATTTTCTTTATATTCATATAACATGTATTTTTCTTGGTACCTCTTGGCCGGATAGATTGATATGCTACTTATTTTTATTTTTTTTTAAGTAACCTTAGTGTCTCGGTCAGCTCTCGCACACCTAGTGTCTCTTGTCATCTACCTCTTTTTTCGTGCTATAGTACATTTGTAGGGGGGAAATGCATAGAGAAAACAAGTTTAGTATATATGGAATTATTTTCTTCTTAAATTATTTAGGTTTAAGGATACTAGGTAATCGAAGTTGGTTGATGATTTGATTGAACAAATAAGTTGGAGCCAGGTCATTGGATAATCTAGAATATTGGTTGTTTGATAATCTGATTTTTATTTTATTCTCTTAGGAGAATGTATTATACTAAACTATAATTTGATAATTTAGCCTACTAAGAATTTTGAATTTTAGTTTGTGAGAGTAGGCAGCATTTTGGACATAACTTGTAAATAATGATTTGAGATGGTGATTTTCGTAAGTCAAGTTTTGATTTGAAATTAAGCTATGTTTAGATTACTCTTTTCCAAAACACAAAAAGAAGAAATATGTATGTATCGATTAAGCTTCACCAAACAAAAGACTAAATCTTCAGTCTCATCTCAAGGCAATGGTGGAAGATTTTAAATCCTCTAGTTTTAGAACAAAAATGATGAAAATTTCTCAAACTTTAGATTTTAACTTCTCAAATCTCTTTCTTTTAAAAAAATAATAATTTCAATAATATTGGCTAGTAAAAAGAGAAGATATTGTGGGTGGGTTTGCTTTCTATTAACGGACTCCATTGTTTCAAAATTTCCAATCCATCTGGACCACTTATAAGCTGTAATGTTTTACTATTTATGCTACATCTAGTTAACGCTCAAATCTTAGGAACATTTTGAAATATGAAAATAACGGCAGGCAGTAATTTTAAAACAAATTCAATAGCATAATGATAGTTTTGGTCATCTCCGTTTACATTATCTTTTGTCTGAGATAACAAACTATTTAAGCCAAACATAAATACTTGATAATTGCAGAAGTGAAAATGTAAAGCAAAACCCTTGCCTCAGCAAAGCTGTTTAATAAACCCCTCCAAAATACGTAAATATGAAAACTAAATACTTAATTAAGGAGAACATATAGTATAACAAATCAAGCCGATTTTCAGTTGACAAAATCAACTTCTTACAGAAACGAAGTTGATAAGTGGGAAAAAAAAAATCAACTGCCTCAGCAGGAATTTTTAACAACATGCTTGTCCTGCTTGTCCTGGGAACTGGGATTTACATAAGGTTATCCTACCAAGTACCAAACATTAACATCTAAAACAGGGGACAAGAAAAGAATCAAACAAACTTAAAACCTAGAGTCAGCCCCAAAACAAGGGGGGGTTACCCCTACTAGTAGTCTCTTAATACACCAATTTCAATTTAGTCACGGTAGCTCACTAAGCAATCCCTGAAACAACCAACAGCCAAAAAAAAAACAAGAAATGTCTATAAACCAGTAAAGATACACCCAAGATAGGAAAACAGTCTAAAGTTACATCAATGGTTAACTCAGCAGCAGCACCAGTAATTCCAGCCTCCATCGACAGGTAGTGTGCCAAAGATCTCCATGTAAAATCTACTAAAATGTCAGAGAAAGTCACCTGGTCATATTTATGGATGGGTTACTTGAAACCTTTCTACAAAGCAGAGTGGAAGCTACGATTTATGGAGCACACATTTCTCATACAAAGCTAGAATGTCCTTCTTGTTTGGATTCTTCAATTGGAGCAGTTCAGCACCAAAATTATGCTTTGTGAGCTCTTGCTTCAGTTTCTGCACCGTGTATTTAGTATAATCCTCGGTATTTGTTTGTTGACTACTAGTAACATCATCTCCCCTAAACTCGGAGCCCCCATCTTCTGGACAGGTGACTTCCATGGGGCTGGCCGTACACTTTGACCTTTTACTTCCCCTGGTTGCTCTATCATTTGTGCCCATATCAAGAACAGATTCGACACCAGCTTCATATTCTTCTATCCTGGCACGCTTTCCATGGGAAGCAGTTCTAAGTTTGCTATCTAATGCAGTTTCATTCAGCCGAACTGTAGTT
Organism: Capsicum annuum; assembly: GCF_002878395.1. Lineage (NCBI taxonomy): Eukaryota > Viridiplantae > Streptophyta > Magnoliopsida > Solanales > Solanaceae > Capsicum > Capsicum annuum. The sequence continues at coordinate 127,806,159 of NC_061112.1, read as the reverse complement.
AACTGTTGCTGAAGAAGATCCAGCTTTCCTTGTGTGGTTTGCAACTGAACAGATAGTGCTTCTGCCCTGTTGTTTGCCTCAGCACGCGCAGCACGCTCAGTCTCCAACAGACTCTCAAGGACTTGCACAGTACTAGCTCTCTGTTCATTATTTGATTTCAGAAGTGATTCAATTTCCTTTTCCCTTTCTTCGACTCTGGCCTCTAAAGTTGCAACTTTTGACTGTGCATCAAACTCAGATGCATGACACCTCTCTAATTCATCAGCCAAGTCATCTCTTTGCCTCTCCAAGTTCTGTATATTTCTCTCATTCCTCTCAATCTGAGTCAACCTTTCCATAGCTACTCGATGGATTTCGTCCTTCTCTTTCTGGGCAGTAGCTGCTTCAACCCTTGCTTTATCAGCCAGCTCAGTTGCTCTTTTTGCCTCTCTTTCAGCCGATTTACATCTATCCTGGACATCTTCAAATCTACTGAACTCGGACCGATACTTCTGCTCCAGGTGGACTTTCTCCTGTTCTAGAATCCTAACTTCTCTTTCAAATGATTGTGCAGTAGCATTGGTATGCTCTAACTTTTCACCTAATTCCTTAATTTCAAGCTTTAAGGATGAGACTTCCAGAACATAGTTCTTTAGCTTTGACTCAGCAACCTGTTTAAGGTAATGATCTTAGTGTAGCCATTAGTAAAAATACATCTTTTTCTCTTCTTTGAGTAAGTAAGCATGTCATTACTCATTAGTACAAGAAGTAGCGCACATATATTGGATTGGCCAACTACACACAATGTACACGTGCATAATGAGTTATATTGCTAGAGCATCAAGTTGACCTTCTTATGTAGTGTGATATCATCATGAAGATCTTATGTACTACTCTTTTCTTATTATAAGCCTACAAGGAGCTATGCCAAGTATACACTGGTATGTTGTTCTGCCAAGTATGTGATAACCATCTTGCATGGGTATGCACCAACAACTGTGGCAAACCATCTAAAACTGCCCATCCATGACCAATATACAAATGCCAAAATACATGGCTACCAATAACTACAGGGTCAATTAAAGCAAGGCTCAACATCTCTGTTCCCACCCCGCCTCTATCTCACATATACATTTTTATCCATCCCATTTTGAAAGAAATTCCAACCACAAACCAGGTGCAGAAACACGTGATTTAGTTTTAAATAGCACACACCTTCAACTCCAAATTTAATGTTGATAAACGCTGCTCAGCCTGCTCAAGTTTTGCTGCCTTCTCCTTAATCTCCTCTTCCTGCAGTTTCACATGAAGAGTAAAAAACTCGATTACTATACTGAAAAGGGAAGGTAGAAATCTCAATTATCATTTCAGAACACTAGGCAAGTCGGCCAGCACAGTCTATTAAGCAAAGTACAAGAGAAAACTTAATGCACGGAGTTGGGCACCATTTAAACATTTTACTGAGGTGTTAAGGTGGAGGGAAGAGAAGCAAAACAAAATGGTGGACAATAACTAGCATTAGTCTGTTAAGTAGAAGTTTAACCTTATTAGCCAAGGTACTAGAAAATTCATCTCGTAAAGCAACTTCTCTCAATTGTGCTTGCTTGTTAGTGCGCTCTTGGACAGCTGCTGCCTTCTCAAGAGCACTCTTTGCTTCCTTGGCAGCAATGCCATACTTGCGTTTCCACTCCTCTGCCTCCTCTTGAGCAGATTCAGCTTGCTCTTTGGCAGCATTAACCCTGGCTTCTGCAGCACTAGTTCTCGACTTCAGAATACTTATCTCTGCATTTGACTTTTCCTCCTCAGCCTTCTGTTTCGAAAGTACCAGCTCATATTTCCTTTTCCATTCCATGACCTCGATTCTAGTAGAATCTAATGTTTTTGATAAGCTGGTATATCTTTCTTCTAACGCACTATGTTTACTCTGCAAATTTGCAATACGGCTAGCATAATCTTCTGCAAGCTGCTTCTTGTCACTAGTGGCATCTTCATAGCGCTTCAAACATTCAGATTTAAACTTCTCACTAGCTTCCAGTTGTTTGTTAAGGAAACTCATCTTATCCTCAATGGAACGACACTTCAATGCAAGTACCGTTTTCTCTGACCCAATTTGGTCTATTTGTTTATTGATTAGATCAAGAAGTGGCCCCTCCAAACTGCAAAATCCAAAATGAATAACATTTTTTTGAGACAAGGGTAACTTCAAAATTCAAAATGAATAACATACACATTCCTAAACTGAAATCCTTCAGCAAGAACTATGGATACAAACCTTTGTTGCAAGAAGACTAGTAGCTTTCTCCATTTTTCAGGGCCTTGACACATGGCTTCATATTTGGACACAGAATCATCAAGAACCTAAATATGACATGGATTTACAACGTAAACAACTCATTGCCCAAACAATTTTAGTTTAACTAACCAAATAGGTGTTGAGGTTTACCACAAAAACTTACTTTGAGCACAGTATCTACTTTTGCATCAGGAGCATGACAAGCTTTTCTCAATCTATTTTCCATGTCCTGTATTGCATTTGAACATTGTAGAGAAGACTCCCTAAAAGCGTCCTTTCTAATGTCCTAAATTAGAATCAATGCAGATCAGCATAGTTTTGGAGATATTTAGAGTATAGTTAATACGCAAGCAAAGATCTAGAAGCAACTAAAGGTGACATATCCAATCATTTTAAAGGCAAAGTTAAACTTTCTCCAACTATACATCTCTCTTGTGGACCTCTTTTTTGGTAAATACGAGGGGAAATGCATGGGGCAGAAATAATTATAACCTCAAATGCTTTCTTAATGAAATTTTGGACACGTTTCTCATATTTGGTTCTGATGGATCCAGCCCCTACAGCTGTAGCATTAAATGCAGCCATGGACTTCTGGATAGCATCTTCATGTGCTTCTCTTAGTGCTGCCTGCAATTACAAGAATATCAGTAGATATTTTAAAATTGCATTACTTATGAAACGCAGCAGCACTCACTTCCTCCGGAGGCTTAGAACGATCAAAAGAAGACATGTACGTCTCAGCAGCCAAATCATATGCTCTTTGACACTCAGCTTCCTCAACACTCTGCCACCAGGAGATCACAGTCAACAAAATTTCATATCATGTGCAAGGTACAAAGGATCAATTAAATTGGTTATAGCATCTATGCTTCATCTCAAAACTACTTTTCACAAATACAATTATGGATGGGAAGTCGAATAATATCCACAAGATCCTCCATATACAATTCACTACCTTTTTATTTATAAAGTAATAAGTAACTTTATCAATGTTGGAAGAATCACTATATAAATACACGTAGCATACCAAAAAGTATGAGAAACATAGAACAAAATATGGTTCTACCTATTCACTAGGTAAACTAGTAAATCAGCCATTTTTGTCAGTCCAATTTAACAGCAAAGGAATAGAAAAAGGCTTAAAAAGACATACTTGCAACCCAAATAAGATAAATGAGGCGGAAAAGAAAATAATAACATGCAGTTATTAGCGGCTAATAAAAGAACCCTGGAAAAAAAGGTAAAGTCATCCATTTCTTCATGCTGCAGACTCGTGCAATTTTAGCCACAAAAATTAACCATAGTCACTTATTTTGTCCGTTGAAGTCTGAGATGAGCCCAAGATTGGGACAAACAACTACTTGCTGCAGGATTGGACATCTACACATCTCACCTTGCTTCCCTACTTCTAAATATACCAGCAAAGTAGTTTCCAGCTCATTTATACCACATAGTTTAGAAGGCTGTTACAATCATCCCGCTGGTCCCATCATGTATTCCAAAAATTCAATTTTTCCGATTTTTCAATAGTCCAAATGAAAATCCAAAGAAGCTGTCCACAAGTAGTCGAGTGGAATTAAAACAAAAAACGCAGCCAAGATAAAGAAAAATCATAAGGGCCATATGCAATCAGAAGACAAAATTCTACAAAGAAAGTCTATAGAGCAAGATAAACAAATAGTTCAACTTTCAACAAAGGACTTGGGTGAAACTTTAAATTTAATCTATGAGAAGGACAGCAGGCAACATGAGCGTAAAGATGTCACATAATCAGTTTTTTGTCAAAAAAAATAATCGATAGTTGATTTTGATCGTACTAGAGGAAATAATGATGCCATGGTAAAGAACAACTATTGTAGCTTCACAAAAGCCATGATCGGAATATAAATACCATCAAATATGATAAGAGGCTTCATGTTGTCAGTTCATATGTATATATGATTAGAGGCTTCCATATGTATCAGTAATCAGTCCCTTATGACACAATATTTATCATAAGACCGAGAAATGCAAGGGTCATGAAACAATATGTAAAGGTCACAAGCCTCTAATTCAAAATATCTATCACTCTTGGTTACAATTCATGCACATAAAAACATCTAAAGCAAGAATAATCTCGTTTCCCCAGTTTGTCCTAGCAATGCCTGCCCCAAATAATATATAACAACAACTAATACTCCTGCAGATACAAATAACAACAAAAAAACATCAGAGTGAAGAAACAAAATGTGCTAATATCTACGGCACTGATAAAAAAACTAACCTGCCATGAAGATGTAATTGTGGGCACTGCCCCATTGTTAAGAGCATCAACAAAGGACTGAGTTATACGGGCAAATATCGGCCCTGTCATTACAGTAGCTCCAAACTGCTTGGGTTTAGTCCTCTCAAATACAAATCTTGTCAAAGCATCAAGACCTGCTCTAAACTCCGGCCTTAGTTTTTCTATCTGCATGTGAAATGAAACCACAATAAGAAAAGTATAAAGGATTATTCCCACAAGAAGTAAAAGAATCAGATAGTAATTATAATCCCAGAGGATGTAAGAGATGAATCGTTAGCACTGACAGGTATTTGGTCAAGCCGTTGGAGCTCATTTTCATTGCTCAGGGGTCGCACAAGAGTGAAGCATTCTCTGTCAGGAAAAAGAGCACGAATGGACTCCCTAATCTGCAGTCACAAGTTTAATCTTCTTTTTAAATCTACCAAGGAAACATGTTTAAACAAAATACGAAACCAAAACAAAATCAAGTGCAAGTACTCTAAAAGATCAGCCAGCCAGTCCTTAGGATAGAGAGAAAACTATTTTTTAAAGTAAGTAAAGAAGAACTACCCCTTGATCGAAAAAAGCAAAGCAGAGCTACCATTGAAGTCCTTAGGATAGAGAAGATTACTAGTATCAATTGAGCTTTTGTGGATAAGCAAAAATGAAATAATTTTGATTTAATGTGAGTACCTCATTTTTAGCGGCTACATCTCTCCTACCACCTTGAACTGGCCGCAAAGCAAGCTCTAGGTAGTCCCGTGGTGTTATCTTGTGATTATCCTCGGCCAAGTCTAAATAAAAATCCTATTCAAAAGGAAAAAGTAATACGAGTATGCCATTTATTTAATTACTTGTAATTCAGAAGAGAACCATAAAGGAAGCTAAACTGATATTAGTAATTAAATTCTAAATTACCCTAAGCAACCAAACAAAGATTGGGGAGAATTGTCCAAGCTCAGAAGCACTGGTCCTTCCTCCAGAAGCTCTAACACGTATATGCTTAGTCATTTCAGTGACGAGAGAGAGGCGATCAAGTGCAGCTTCATCAATACCACCCATCTAAATTAATAAAAACTTTAGGAAACTAGTCTTGAGTGGATACAAGTCAAACAAAAAACTGAATAAATAGCAGACTGTGAAAACAGCAGTAGTATACAAATCAAAGGAGGATGGGATGTGTCTTGCGAGAATGTCTTTTTCTCATTAGTAACTAAAGTAAAAAGACATTCCTGCAAGACACATACACTTCGCCTTCTATGATTGAATGATTTATCTTGTAAGAACATATAGTCAGAAAGCGAAAGGAGATCCATGTCTGAGTAGTTCAAACCTGGTTATAAACAAACATACTCGAGAGGAGGACTGCCAAGGAAAATATCTGTGTGCTGTATGTTCCCTGTTGAACAAATAAAAGATGAATACGGAGGAAGATACAAATAGAAGTTATTGGGGGAGGAGGTTGGTAACAGACAAAGGTATTCCTTAAGTTGCTGCTCCATTTAATCAAGCCCAAAATGTATGAGACAGAGAGGAACAATTTTTTTTGAAGAGTAAAGAATAATACTCAGTGAGGAACAATTATGCAAAGTACTACCCAGAAAAGAATTATTCAGAGTTGACAAGTAGCAGACATTTTCTTTATCATTTAGTGGAGGTGGAGAAGAGGTAAAAGTTATTGGTTCTAAGCCCGGGGTCTATCGGAAATAGCCTCTCTACTTCACCTGAGGTAGTGGTATGGACTGCGTACACTCTACCCTCCCCAGACCCCACTAGGTGGGAAGTGGGAATACACCGGGTATGTTGTTGTTGTTCTTGTTGTTGTTGGAGAAGAGGTAAAAGTAAAAGAATCTACTAAAAGGAAAAAGAAGCATGGTGAATCAAAGGAAGTTGCCCTTTTTCCCAGAACAACAATGATAAAAATGTTTAAGCGCAAAATCTAACCGTTTGATCATAAGCATCTATTCCTTCAGTGTCCAGCAGTAGAAGGTTGTATTCTGTTCCATCAAGAGCTGTTCTTCGTAAAGGTGCACTCCACAACCAAATGCCTTTGGTACATGGCCGATGAGTTGGTGCTACTTGAAAGCCACTGCTCCTCCCAAGAAGCTACATCAAATGCAGGAAATTCTCAGACTCTCAGAATCTGGTTTTTGATAACTAGGAAACTCTTCCATAAGTTCAATATGTAACACCAGAAAGGAAATGACCAAAGAATGGAAGGAAAGTTGTTTTCCAGATAAATTTATCCATACAACAAATCAAACAAGTCTCCTAAAGCAAAAAGTAGCTATAATTTTATTATGGCTTTGCCCCATGGGTTGACGGCAAGCTACACTATTGCTATCAGAAATGCTTGACAGCAGCGTATGCAAATTGTGTTTAAATAAATTATAGGGAAAAAAAAGGGAACACCCTGCACAATGGAGATAAAGTTTACTCCATGAAGCAGAAGTGGAGTTAGTAAGCGTTATATTAAAAATAGAACAGCTTAGCAATAAGATGGTGCAAAGACAGAACATAAGTAAGGGATCATTCATTACAAGCAACAAAAAGGAATCAATCTCGCTGTACAGAAACCTACCCTTGTAAGATTCTACGAAATCTAGTAATGCTTTTTCATCCTTTACACCCTGCAGGTAACATCAAAAATCCAATAGCCATAAACATTTGCATTTTAGCTTCTGTACAGAATCTGTCTTCCCCTTAAAACATCAGGCATTCTTTTCCTGCCATATAACCTAAGAGACACATGCAAGCATCCTGCTCATGTCTTCCCTTCAAAAAGGAGGGTAGTTACTACTTACTCGAGGTAGATCAAGACTACTACACGAGGAAACAAGATTTCTATACAGAAATGCACAGAAAGACAGTGTCTAGTCCGTCAGAAACTTTTCCCGTTTAAAGAGCATTTCCTGAAACGGGGAAGGTTGCATACATGTTTTTATTTCCTTGAAAAGTAGGAAGGTTGTGTACATGAAGTTGGTGGAGAACAACAACGAAGACAAAACGAGGACACATGGGGACTGGTATACATCTGTGAGGAAGTGAAGATGGTGGTCATGGTAGCTAAAACGGCAGCATTTGGACACTTCTCTGCAGGTCAAAGGCGGGAAAAAGAAGTAGTCTAGTCCAAAACGAGAGAAAGGAGGGCTCAACCTAGATCAAGTGAGATGCATTAAAGACTAGGATGACAAAGTATTGGTGGAAAAAATTGCACATTAAATGAAGATGACAGACGTACTTCCATAAACACTTAAATGAAAGGGGATCCAGGAGTATTGTGTTAGGTGATTTGGACACTCTGAGAGTCGTCAAAGATTTTGGGCATTGCGGGTGTATTAAGTTTGAGGAGGTTAAGGGGGATATTCTCAAGATGAGAGCGGAAGAGCAACTGGGCCAGACAAGATTCCTGCAAAATTCTGGAATAGCAGAGACATAGTCGGTTTGGAGTGGCTAATTGGATTGTTTAATGTCATTTTCAAATCGAGTAGTATGCCAAAGAATGGAGGTGGATCATCATGACCCTGTTGTACAAGAATAAAGGTGATATTCAAAATTGCAACACTATGAATGTTTAGGAGAGGTTGATCAAGATGAGGATGAAGAGGAATGTGTCTAATTTAGAGAATCAATTCGACTTCATGTCCCGGCGACCGACAACGGAAGTCATTCACCTTTTGAAGATATTGTTGGAGCAATACAGGAGAGGAAAAGAGACTCACAAATGATGTTTATCAACCTAAAAAGGCATATGACAGAGTCTCGGGGGGGTTATAGAGATGCTGGGAGTCTAGAGGTATACATGTAGCATTCATTATAATAATTAAGGACATATGTGTTAGAGCCAAGATTGGAATAAGGACAGAGGGAGGAGACTCGGAACATTTCCTAGACAAGATGGGGCTACACTATGAATCAGTTCTCAACTCATTTTTATTTGCCTTGGGGATGGATGAATTGACACGGCATATTCAAGGACATATCGTGGTGTATGTTCTTCGTAAACAACATAGTATTGATCAATGAGAAAACCGGCGAAGTTAATAATAGATTCGAGATATGAAGACAGACCTTAGAGTCTGAAGGCTTCAAGCTGAGCAGGACTAAAACAACGAACATGAAGGGCAAGTTCAGTATTGCATCACATGAGTCGAATGGGGAAGCAAGGATCGATACACAAGTCACCTCCAGGCTCCAAAAGATAATGCTTCAAGTATCTTGGATCTATATTCAAAGGAAATGAGGAGATCCACAAGGATGTCGCACATCATATTAAAGCAGGTGGATGAAAAGGAGGCTCGCATCCGGAGACCTAGGTAATAAGAACGTGTCATCAAACTCAAAGGTAAGTTTTGTAGAGCAATTGTTAGACCAGCTATGTTGTCCAGGGTAGAATGTTGGCCAGTTGGGAGTTCGCACATACAGAAGATGAAGATAGCGCAAATGAGAATATTTAGATAGATATGGCGGCATACCAGAAGAGACAAAAATAGGAATGGAGATATACGGAACAAAGTGGGAGTAGTAGCTACGGTGGTGGACAAGATATGAGAATCGGGATTTAGATGGTTCGAACATATGAAGACGAAGACAACAAATCCCCTAGTAAGGAGGTGTGAGAGATTAACGGTGATAGGCTTGAGGAGAGGTAGAATATACTGAGAAAGAATTGGAAAGAGGTGGTTAGACAAGACATGACACAGCAACTTAGCAACTTACCAAGGACATGATCCTAAATAAGAAAGCATGAAGGTCGAGTATTAAGGTAGCCAGTTAGTAAGTAGTTGAACATTTTCTATGCACAATGGTAGAGCAAGGTTTTCGTCTGGAAGCATCTACTTATTCCCTTACCAATCCTCACTTCCTTTCTTGAGGATAACCTGAGTACCAATCCTCACTTCCACATCACCTTGTGTGTTACGTCATTGAGTTTGTACTCTGTTAGGCAAATTTCATACCTTCTCTAAATTATGCACTTCACTTTGATGAATGCACACTTAGCTTCTAGTTTCTAACTTAGATCCCCATGAGTCTTAACAAGTAACAGAAACCAGGTAACTCTGTCCACCAAGGCTAAAACAAAACAGATGGGAAGAAATCACCCAGTGTTCGTATCTGTTGAGAATTGAACCCGACATCTCATGGTACCTAACCCAACTACATTGAACCACTGTGCCACACCCTTGGGCGCCATGAGTCTTATCAGTTTTGCTAGCCTTCTTTGATGCTTTTATATTTCAGAAACAATTTGGCAAACTCGTGCACCCAAAGGTAGGCCTAGTAGTCAATAAAGTAGTTGAGAACCATGAGGTCTCGGGTTCAAAACCAAGCTTCTTATCTGACCAAGCCTTGATGGACAGAGCTACCAGATATATGCATCGGCAAGAGATAGCACGTTCCTCATGGAAATAGTTGAGGTGCGAGCAAGTTGGTCCAAACACCATAGTTATTTATAAGACTAATTTAGCAAACTCCAAAGTGAACCTGCATAGTTCCTTATTTATCTGATCAGAATTTTCTATGAGTATTCTCTTAGTGTGCTTCAGATTCTATTTTGGTCATCTACAACGAACATCTTTGTTGATACAGCTGATATGATAAATCCGCTCATTGTTGGTCAATATCTTCTGGATCCACAGCGAAAAATTAGCCAAACTAAAACAAATGCAGTCTCGGAAGTCAGAACTACAAAACTCACCCCCGCTTTAATCACTAACATGACATTTGCAAACCACTTACTTACACATAGTTCTCCAACAGCTGCATTCAGGGAATTTTTAGTCCTAATTCACCTAGACTGTTTTCTTGCTGCTTTAGTTCCTTCGTATTTACTTCCTATCCTGTTTCTCATTTCAAAGCAATGTGCTTTGTGGAACTAGTATATCTAAACAATTAAGCAGCTATACTAGGCACCTGCAAGCATTAACCCTAATAAACAAAGGTAGATAAAATACTGCATACTATAAATAGCATAGATAACCTAAGAATAAAAAAGACATATAGACAAATATAAAGGCTTGCTTTTCTGAAAATTCGAATTGTACTTACCTGGTTTAGTATAAAGCTCTTGCCTTGACGAGCGCGACCACAAACAGAGACAACGCCAACTGGTTCCTTGACAAGACGAAGTACCGCTAGCGCTTCGGGATCGATCTGGAACTTCCCTTTCTCATCGCAATACACAAACCGTATCGGCCTAGCTGGTCCCGTAGCAACATTGACAGCGGAGCGCTTTGGAGGCGAGGGAGATGGCGATGGCGAAGGAGACGCTGACGGTGACGGAGAATCCTGCTGCGGCGAGCCTCTGCCGAAAAACCTCAGCATATTCTCACACGCTGGCGGTGTTACTTTTGGGGGAAAAGTGGAGAGCGAGAGGATTTCGAATTTGTGTGGGGACTTTTTTTTTTTTATAAATGGAAAAGAGGGAAAAAAAAAAAACAGAATGCAAGGAGACCTGTGTATGGCTGCATTTGCTTTTTTTTTTTTTTTTTTAAGATTTAGATGTTGCGGTCTGAATCTGAATGTACAACACAATGATTGAATTATGATCTCTTGATTTGAATTGTTTGTTTTTCAATATTTGAAACTGTAAAAAAAATATTTTATATAATAAAATAAAAAATACAATTAAATAAAAAATTAATTATATATCAGAAAAGTATGTAATTTAATTTAATAAAATTATTTATTTGGTTAAAAAAATATTTATGCTTGTTAGTGATATTGAAAATAGTTTATAATGGTGGTTGCGGTGACGATGATTGATGTTATTAATTAGTAATTTTAGTGGTGATAGTGCGATGGTTGGTATTGTAGTGACTGTTATGATAGTGACGATTAATAGTAGTGATGGTGATGGTTGTGATGTGTTGTTGCTTGATGTTAGTAGTTGGAGGTGTTGATTGTGATGGCTCAAAAATGAATGCACGATGGTTGACGATGTGTTGGTGCTAGTTGGAGATGTTAGTTGTGATAGTGGAGATGGTTGTTATTAATAGAGATAAATTGTAGTGATGATAGTGATTGAAGTGATGACAGAGGTGACATTATTAGTGACAATGGTAGTTGCCGTCGAAGAATGTGTGGAGGTTGTGATGTATTATTAATAGTTAGCGGTGGTGCTAGCAGTGATAGATGAGTTGATCGATAGTAGGAATTGACCGGTAGTGGCTGATGATGGTGGTGCTGTTGACGGTCGTGGTAGCAGTAAATATAATTAGAATAATAGAGATAATAGGTATGGTAGTAGTTGACAATAGTAGTTGGTAGCGATATTTTTTGTCGATGGTGATTGTGATGGTCGAGGTGGTTAGTGGTAGTTGATAATGATGGCGGTGGCAGAGGTGGTGACTGATGATTATGAATAGAATGGCGGTGAATATTATCTAACATCAGAATACCTCTTCAAACCTATTAAGGCTTGATTCTAGATCTGAATGATTAAGACCTATTAAGACTTATTAAAAACTAAAATCTCAATAAAAAACAAATACACTTAATGGTTTGAAGTCCGAACCATTTAGATTCAGACTTCCATTAAGTGCAAACAAATGAGCCCTTAGTGTGAGAAGAAGTTAAATTTACATCTTTACCATTGGCAATTGAAAAGAAGAGTTGTTTTATTTGATACGCGGCAATGGAAAAGGAGTGAAAAGTGATAACGTAAAGAAATGTTTATATGAAATGGTAAAACAATCATTTCGTTCTTTAAGGGTGTGTTTGGTATGAAGGAAAATGTTTTCCAGAAAATGTTTTTCAGTTTTCTTATGTTTGGTTGACTTATATGTTTTGAAAAATATTTTTCAAACCAACTTATTTTCCTTAATTTAAAGGAAAATGGCTTCTCTTAAAAAAGTAAGGAAAACATTTTTCAAAACTCTCTTTCAACATCACTTTAAAGTTGAAATATTCCTATAATTCTCAAAATCATCTACTCCATCTCCCGCCCTCAATACCCTATTACCCCGACACCCCCTACCCCTACCCCCACCCCCACCCCCACCTTTCCCCTACCTCTGCCAGCCCCTTCTAAAAACAATATCTATATTTTATTAAAATATTTAAACTTTTCTCTTACCCCACACCCCTACCCTCCCTCCCCCTCTCCCATCCCTTCCCCCTCCCCCAACCTTAAAAAATATATATATATATTTTTTAAAAAATTTCAATCCCCTTTCCCCCTCACTCCCCTTCCCTGACCCCCAGCTCCTATTAGACTCCCCACCCCTACCAATTTTTTTTAAAAAAATTTAACCAAAAAAGTTCAAAAATTTTTCTTACCCCACCCCTATTACCTATTCTGACACCCCCACCCACCCGCCTACCAACCCCCTTTCCAAAAAAAATTTAATTTCTTAAAAAAAAAATTAAAAAATTCTAAAATATATTTTTGCGCTTTAGCTAAACAATAAAATATATTTTTTGAAAAATATTTTCCATTCACCAACCAAATACTAGAAAATATTTTCCATCCACCAACCAAACATAAGAAAAACAAGTAAGAAACCAATTTATTTTTCAGAAAAACATTTTCCTTCATACCAAACACACCCTAATTGTTCGCTCGTTTTCCCAATCTTTAAAGCTGGATATGAAATTTAATGAAGTTATTCAATTTTGTAATATTTATTATTTGTATTATTTCTTTATATTTAGCATTTAATATTTATCACTATTAATTAAATTTTTTGGATAATTATGACAAGTTAAGGTATCAATATTTTTTTTAATAATTAAATATCCAAGTTTGTCCACAATTTAAGGAGTTATATATGGTAACTATATTTTTTAAACTTAAGATCTGGTTTTATACCTTTTTATTAACTTGACTAATTAACTTGATTATACACTTTTTCATATTTTTCAGTCTTTAATTATCAATAGAAGTCTTATCTCTTTACCTGTTTAAATTATCAATAGAAGTCTTATCTCTTTAATTTTCATTTATTAAATTTCTTCTAAATAGTGACTCGTTTTGATCACTAACTAATAGGAAGAAAAATATTTTAGTTCATAATGTAATTATTGATACTTTTCATCTCATTTATCCTTCACTTTTTTTACCCTCTTTCCTTATTAACTACTCATAGTATATTCAAATTGGAGCAACCTTGGAATTGGAAAATATTAGCATAAGAAAACACTTAAAATTTAACAACCTTTGAAGCACATAAATAATTTGAATATTCATGTAACCAATTGTGTTAGATGAGTTGATCCCCAATCCAGCATATACTTGTAAATTTGTAAACGACATATCACGAAAATGATTCTATTATCCTATAAATATATTTTCTATGTTTCAATTTATTTATTTTAGTTTCTTAATATATTTTTTAAAAAGATATATCTTTTCTGTTTAATATATTTATCTTATTTTTTTAATATATTTTACATGTATACCTTGAAAAAAAAAACTTGTTCTTACATTCATCTAGAACTTCAAACTCGTGTTTGGCTTGTTTCTAACATCTGAAACATGGTTAGCCATAACACATTTCATTGTTTTACCTGTAATGTCCATCTACTCGAGAAAGATGAATGAACAAGAAGACATTCATTTTTAAGATGCATTAGCCAAACAAGGATGTCTTTTATATTGAGTTTTTTTTTTTGTGCGAGACTTTTAGTAGATGTATTGATTAGTTTTCAAGATTATTGTACTAGCAGTTTATAGGTCGAGGGATGGTTCCAATTAGTGTAATGATGTTAACTAAGTTTAGATGAACACGTTTTTCTAGGATAATCCCACTTTTAACTCGTTGAAATCAATTTATATACTCATTTCATACTTAAGTAATATTTTTATTTTGAGTTCTCAATGTACTAAATTGACATAGATGAAGTTTTGCTTAAATCACATTTGTATTGAATGAGTTTTATGAATGTGACAATCGATGAGAAAAATTATATTTTATGTCACATAACCTTTTTAGTGTATGCAATGGATATTATATGAAAAACTATCAACGTAAATGTTAAAAATAAATTAACTCTTATAGTTGTTTGATATCAAATAATTTTTCGTTGCAATAAAAAAATAATCAGTATTAATCAAAATCGATATTTTTGTTCGCTTTCTGGCAAGATGAAGAACATTATATAAATACTATGTTAAATATCAAAATTAAACTTTGTTCATACCAACAATCTTATACAAAGAGTAATGACCACCAATAAAATCAAGATTCAATATTTATGTCAAATGTTACTAATTGCAGAATCAAAAAATATATAATTTGATGTAGTTTATATCAAATTTAATACCATCTGATGCGACTTAGTTCATATCAATTTCATTCAACGATGTAAAATAGGAAACAAAAATTAAAGTAGCATAACATTATATAAATACTGCACAAATACAAAAAATAAACTTTGTTCATACCCACAATCTTATAAAAACAAACAGTAATAATCGAGCACCAAAAAGTTAATTCAAATTATTAACTATATTATAAAAACAAACAGTAAATAAAAAAAATGATTCAATATCAATTTTATACCAATTTAATACAGAATTTTTTTTAATATTTGCAAGTTTGTATGTACTGCTATAGTCCATGAATACAACTTTATTACTACCACATCATGTACATGCTTACTAGAAAAAATAAAAATAAATAAAAATCGATAATGATAGACATCATCACTAAATGAGAAAATTACATATAAATGATCAATCATTCGGCAGCAAGTACTAAGAATTCATTGATATGCATGTTGATATATGAATTTATTAGAAGAACCTACTTAAATGGTGTACACAAATTTGATGAAATAAAAGTTTGTATGCTTTTTCTGTAAGATGAAAGCTACCCCAAAAACATAATCAGAATCATCGGAACACATCGATGTGCATAACTCTGCAACTTCTATTTTTCCTGTCCCACAACATCTGTTTTTTTGCAACTTTGAATTTTGCATGGTCATATAAAAAAAGAAACAGAGATCTTGTCGATATTCAGGAAAAAGGCAGTCATACTTGTACCATATTTTTTAGGACTGTTGAATTAGGTACTTTGTTTTCCAGAGAACTTAAGTTATCTGCCAACTTGTTGTTGAACAATTGTGCTGTTGAACACATTCCCTTTCTTCTCCTCTTCTCAGTGTTCTTTGTGACGGCATGCACCCGATTGGTGGTATGCCAAGAACATCAATCCGACCTGCTCCTTGCCCGTATAAATCCTTCAGAATTATGGAAACTCTTAATGCAAACATTAAAATAGGAGCAAAAAAAATAGTAGAGGGATTTGGGGTGGATAAATATCAGTAATTAAGGTTAATTATTTTTAAGGAAGGTACATTGTATATTAATTGCATTAAATCTTAATTTTCCTTTTTCATTAATTACTTTTTTGTATTTTCAACAAAAAAAAATAAAAAAATTATACATTTTCTTAAATGAAAGTTGCTATAACTTGAAAATTTAAAAGTTTTGCTATAACTTGTAATAACTAATCTAATAAGTTTATATAGTTAATTTTTTTTTTTTTTTGGATCAATCATTCATCCGCTCTTGGGGTTTCTTGTGAAAAGCAATTCAATTTTCTGCATTATTCTATTGTTTCTCGTCCCAACTCATGTTGAGATTGAGTTAAATTTGTATTGGGCTAACCATCTGGTTTGGGCTTATGCTGCATTATTGGCCCAGTTAGTTAGTTAGTTAAGTCCAATTAGTTTTGGGTTGAAAATTTACAATTTAGTTTTTTTCTCAGCTTTGTAAATATGGACAGGTAGCACAAAACAAAAAGACATGAGGAAGGTCATTCAATTTCTAGATGACAGATTTAGATTTTTCTCTCCTTTTCTATTTTGTTATCTCAAACCCTAGCTACAATTTTGTATATAGATAGAATTTTGATATGTTAACGTGGTATTTCAAATCTGAATTTGTCTCAATTTTTAATTTATCTGATGTTGAACTCTATATTAATGTTCTTATAAATATTCGAGGAATACATGTTCAAAGTTTGCTACCTTATCTTTTTTTAAGAAAATTAAATAAAATAGTGAAATAGATTTCACAAACAGTTAGAGGTTCATCAGCTTTAATCTTGTTTAATTTGTTTGGGACAGAGGCATTATTGTTAATGTTGTAATTATTTTTTTCTAAATTCATATTTTGTTGCCTGGTTGCAAACTTCAAACTTCTATCAGTCCTCAAATTACATATTGATGAATTTTATAGTTTCAACTTTAAACTAACTAGAAATTTCTTCAAGTAGTAATTCACCTAGCTAGTAAAAATGGTAATTAACTCATTAACTAGTTCAATAAATATCACATGCTACTATCATTAAACTGTTGATGTACTATAACTTAGATCCAATTTTAAAAAGCTGGAGCTAGCTGCTTTAATTTAGGATGTTGATATCAACAGTCCTAGCCAAATGAAGAAAGTGACTAGCTACTAAAATGACAACTTCATTTTGTTCTTTTGATGCAGTAACATTAGTACTTTGACTTAATTAAATAATTCTTAATCTTTTCCAAGTTAGGATAAAACTAGGATTTTTATCTTTTTTCCTCTTGGAATTTTTGTCATGATAATTGATAGGTAGATTAGTGTCTTTAAAAAGCTAAAGCATTCTCCCTAATTAAGCAAACAAAATGGCTGATAATGGTAATTGAGGACATACCAAAAGATAATAAAATTGAGGTTAAATTGATACAAAATTTGTCGGCAGAAAATGACCTTTAATTTGTTGTCTGGAATAGTGAAGATCTAGAATTATTATTGTTTAATAATGAAACTTAATCATGAATAGAAAGCACGGAAAGTGGAAATTGGGATAATAATTACAAAGCTTACAGTAAAACTCAAATGTTAATCCAAAAATTTGGACAATTGGGAATCTAGCTACACGTGGACATAAAAGTAAATGAGTTAATCATCGGATAAGAGTTATACTCCCACCGTCCCACTTTACTTGTCCCAAATTTTCTAATTTGATTTCTCATTTTACTTGTTATTTTTCACAATCAAGAAGAGATAATTTTTTTTCCATGTTTTACCCTTTGCATTAATTACTTTTTCTTCAAATTAATATGTAAACATCATTTAATCGGGATATTATGATAAACTAGCCATGATATTAATTTTTTTTCTTAATCAATGTGTCAAGTTAATTTGGGACAAGTGAAATGGGTTGGAGGGAATATACAGTTTGCATGCGGAATCAGATTTAGGGGCCGTGGGTGTTCAAGATGTGCGATATATATCCACACTCAAAGCTTTAAGGTTCCGTCTAGATAAATCAAAATACTCAGTTATCTTCTTGGTTTCGATTGTGATATTTTTCATCCTATACCATTTTTTATACATTTCTTATATAATTATATCTAATCTGTATCGAGTTTAACGGAAGCCGAAGCACCACAAATTAACACCTAGATCCAAAAAACACATAATCAATATAGTTTAGTAGAGCCGTCAATATGGGTCAGGCCCGTTAGGCCGGCTCGATCCGGCCTGTAATTTGATGGAGTTGAGCTTCAGTTTTTGCAGCCCATTTAAGAACAGAACCTTTTAGCTCAGCCCGAATAAGCCCGTGGCCCGTGAGGCTTGAACAATATGGGTTGGGCTAGCCCGTGGGCCGGCCTGTAAGTCAAATACATGCAACTATTTAGATTTCTTATTAGTATTTTTATTTGGTTCGAAGGATATCATGTCAAAAGTTATTTAATTTCGCTATTAGGAGTATTTTTTGGGGTGTTGTAGACTTGATTAACAAGTATTAACACTATGCAATATTGTCTGATTATATTTATGTTTATTAACATTCTAAAATTCAATTTTAAAATATTATTTTTTAAAAAGTGGGCTGACCCGTGAGGCCCGCGGCCCACAGAGTAATCATGTTGGCTTGATGTTTTTGGACCCATTATTTTAATGGGTCAGCCCGACCTGGCCCATCAAACTCAAAGCCCATGTGGGCTAGCTCGGATGGTCTGGGCCGACCTGTATTAACAGCTCTATAATTTAGCCTATTACTACAAATTAGTTATCATTTTCATGTTAATTATAATTAATCGTTACCTATAGTTATCTAATAAGTGATTTCTGTTTTTTTATGCGGTTTAATTTATGCATAAAGCTTAAATTATTTGATAAAAAGAGTAGTGTAGAGAAATCGCTTTGCCACGACAATTAAAGTATATGTAATTTGAAACATAAACTTTTGTCCTCCAATTCCAAATGCCCTCAAAAATATACTTTTGCAAAAGAAAATTTTGAATGACAGAATAAAGTGCGACATGATATGCTAAATGTTAGTGTTAGTAATAGAAGTGACAACATAGATGTTAATACACTGAATATAGTGTCTTATGAAAGTAAGGTAGTTCAAGAATTTATTTCCTCTTTGATTTCCTACTTTTAGGATGTATTTGATATGAAGATAAAATTTATCATGTTTGATCGGTCGAGATACTTTTTAAAAAATATATTACAAAAATTGTTTCTTAAAGATCAAGAAAATAACTTTTACAAGTGAAAGTAAAGAAAATAAAATTCTTAAGTGGCATTTTATGATAATTGTCTTTTACCAACTCACACCAATCCCTCACTGCCCACACTCCATCCCTCGTATCCCGTTTACCCCACATTTCTAATTATTGTGTTTGTTTAAATTATATATAAATAATTTTAAAATAATATTTAATGCTTCATTATCGAACACCAAAATATTTTTTGCGAAATGTATTTTTTTTTTGGTACCAAACACACCCTTATTTGTTTCCATATTCACATAATTATGGCTCCAAATATTTATGGGTCCTCTCTTTGGTCTACTTGCTTCTTAGTCCCTACTAGGTTAGTACTAATACTTTGAATTCAAATAGGTCAAGTTGTGAAAAGGGGAATGAATGAATAAATAGGCTTTCAACGTTCATGCACTTTCTAGAAAAAGCCAATTGCTCAAAATTATATTGGATATGTGCAACCTTCAAATTTCTTAAAAAATAACTTTTTTTAAGGATTTCATTTAGTTATGTAAATTGATATGTGAAGAATTTTTATACCATCAGGGTAACTTAACTTTGATATAAGCAAATTGCTATGTTAACTTATTATCTTTTAGATGATCAGATATCCATAAAATTTTTTTTAGAGGAAATGAGATTTCTTATCCTCTTAATTTTTAATTAAAAAAATAATCTATTTAGATTTGTTATGTGTAAACGTGGAGATCTCTTTTTTGTAAAATTTTAAAATAATCGTTTAAAATTAAAAAATCATAAAACTCAAAAAAGAAAAATTTATATATAAAAAAACTAGAAAATCATTTTTCCTGAAATTTGTACTTTGTTGCTATAAAAAAATGCCAAATATTTAATGCCCCACAAGTACAGGTGAAAAATAAGTATAAATATGGCATTTATCTCTATCCATTTTGAAGTGGGGCAAATCTTGCCCTCCCTCCTAACGACATATTCTTTCGAATATATATATCAACAAACATTAGAAATTGAAATTTGCCCTACCCAAAGATTCTACAAAATAAAAACAGCAACTTTTTCAATAGCTATAGTACATAGCCTTTTACGATTTTGATTAGTTTTTTTCTAACATTTCTTTATGCAAAACTTCCGCTAGTTCCATGAGGTACAGGCTTAACTTGAGATATAATAATAATGCAGTAATTTTTATTCAAGACGTATAGATTGCATCACATATTTTATTTTACTAGTTTAAATGCACGTGTAATATTTGATTATTTAAAATTAAATAATTTTATATATTGTGAAGATTTTTAATGAAATGCAAAAAGTTCAATTAATTTATCAAAGATCCTTCACATTTTAGTATAATAATGTAAATATAAACGTATATTTTAGTGTAAGTACATATATATTTTACCATCAAAAGTTTCAAGCGGTTAATGGATCATCACTTTTGCATTTGTCATGCAATACCTCTTTTCATTGTTGCCCGAGGTTAAGAGAGACGCATCAATTTGAACCATATTTGTGGTACGATTATTTTTCATTTTTTTTTATATATTTAAAATCTTTCTTTGTTTTTAAAGACAAATCTTTACAAAATCTTTGATTACATTTTTATCACGTACTTAAAACTTTTAAAAATTTGGTGCTTCTTAAATTTTTATTATTCTAACGCTTTTATAGTTATTTCTAGATTTTTCAAATCTTAGTTGTCATTAATTATGATGGCTTAAAGATTTTTCATAAATACATTTAATTAATTTTGCAACTCTGGAATATTAGAAAAAAAATGAAAAAATGATTTTGTCTAAAACAAAAACTTTTAATGAAGGGCAAAAAGTTCAAATAATATTTCTAAGACCCTTCACACTTTTAATATATTATAGATTATAAATTATAGATTATAGATTATAGATATATATTATAGATATAGATAGATTATAGATATAGATTATTAAGGTTCTTATAAGTAATTGGATAATTATTTACGAGGAAGGAAATTTGGTTGGAGGATTAAAAAACCATCAAAAGATCACAAATGATTCAATTTTTATAAAATAACATGATTTTAATTTCATCTTATAAAATTGTATGAATCTAGATCGCCTAAGAAAAAAAAAAGGGCAAAATAAAAATATGGTTAAAAAAGGCAACAACAAGACAACTATCATGTGTAAAATTCCTGTGAGACGGAAAACTTTTCCAATTCTTCTTCATATATATATATATATATATAGTAGTAAATTAAAATAAAAATACGTATGTGTGAGTTGTGACAGCTAATTAAGTTTAACAATTAATTACTCTTCATATTATGACGTGGTAATATGGTAATAATAACCAGCCAAAATCGATTAAATTTATGTTCTAATGGAAAATAGAATAATAAATCTTTTTTTTTAAATTAATAATCTTCATTTTTAAATAGTTATATATGGAAGATAACAAGAATATTGTTAGTAGTAGATTCCAATGATATTGAAGTAGTTATAAGTTTCTGGTAGTCATAAGTTGTGTATTTGTGTAATTTTTAATTTTTTAATTCACTTATCTTTTCCTCAAGGACCTGGTGGGTCTGGCTTAGATTAAATGAGTTGTTAATATGTCATTATAGCTTAACTAAAGGAGGATCAAAGTCATCAAGACAGGGCTTAATCAGAGTACAGTGATAATAAACAGTTGGGTTAATTATACTAGACACTCATATAAGTAGATTGATTATTCACTTTCGAACACACCAATTATATTTTAAAATTTAACTCTTATCTCTAGTAATAGCACCTTGTGCAACTAGGACGTTCTAACTGTCAGGTCTTTTCAATTAGTACACGTTCTAATTGATGCTACCCACTTTATTTACTTTTTGCCACTTTTGATTCTCGAAAGTCAATTTAATTAATTTTTAAAATTAAATTATATTAAAATTAATTTTAATATTTAAAATTTAAAATTTATATATTTAAAAACTATATAAAAATATTATTACAATCTTTTTACATTTTAATAGATTGATCATGTTTCATATATTTTTTTTTTAAAAAAACAGTTTGATGCACTAAAACTATTGTTATGTATAAGGTTTGGAAGAGAACTTCACAAGAATATATTATATGTAGTTTTATTTTATATTTTTATCAAAAGTTATTTTTAAAACTTGTACTCATGACCTTCAGATGTGAGTGAGAAGAAAAAGTGTAAGAAGGGTGCACTATGCATATAAAGTCAAATAACGCACCAAGTTGCTGGGAAGTTGTATAACTTCTCTTTTGTACTCTACTTTTTAAATATTTGAAATCATTGAAGTTGGTCAGCAAACGTATGCTTCCTAAATTTATCTATGATTTTTTTGTTCTTGTGGCAGTTATCAGAGATCGATAAAAACTTATACGCACCTAATATATATATATATCAAATTAATATTATTTATTATAATTAAATAAAATACTTATTAATTAATTATGATAAAGTAAAATAAACATTAAATTTAAATACATATTATACATATATTGATTTGATGTGTAACGGGTGCGTGTAAGTTTTAATCAGAGAGATCTATGTTGTGTAGCTTTTATTTTTTCTTTTCTATTAATTTAAAACCACTTATGTGATTTGAGATTTCTATACATAGAATATTCTAGATCACGATGATATACAAAATCTTGAAAAATCACAATTATTTAATTTACAATTAATTATAATATGTTTAATGAAAATTTATTATATACTCGATCCGAGTTATTAAATTGGCAATAGGTGGATGCTAAGTAGTCAAGTCTTGAATTAAGCTTTCCACAAAGATTTTGAAGCTAGAAATTTTCAGTGACATCGCACTTAACCAAATTTAGCAAGCTATTAATTAATTTGATTAAAAGGATTTTATGTCAATGTACTATCATATATAAGTAGGCCACACCCACGTGATGACCTCGTGTATGCATGAAAACGATATATTGCCCAACTTTGTTCTTACTAGTTATGAAAATGAACTATATATGAAAGCCATATTCCTAATCCATTCTCTCCTCCTCCTTATATGGCTCCCAATTGAATTCTTGAATTTTTTCATATCCTATCTACATATTTATTAAGCACAATGGATTTCTTGAATGTCCAAAGTACTCGAAAGAGTCATCTAAAATGCCACAAGAAAAGGCTCACCCAAGATCAAGTGAGGCTCTTGGAGATCAGTTTTAGCTCCAACAACAAGCTTGATTCAGATAGAAAATCCCAACTTGCTCAGGAACTGGGGTTGCCACCTAGGCAAGTCGCAATATGGTATCAGAACAAGCGAGCGCGATGGAAGACCCAGAGCCTCGAGGTGGACTACAAGACCTTACAACAAAGACTAGATACTGCTCTAGAAGATAATGAGAAGTTGAAATTGGAAGTTGAGAGGCTTAGAAAGGAACTAAACAAAACTCAAGAAATGTTGTTGGGATTCAACACCCCAACTAATTATTCATCAATTTCTAGCTCTTGTGATGAAGTTGGGAGCACTTCATGTTTGCAGCTTCATGATCAATCCAAGCATAATCATCTTGATAAGGAGTTTTTTGCTTGTTTAATTGGTGATGAAGGACACTTTGGGACACCTAATGGGCATAATTTCTTTACTTCATCTATGTCTTGACCATGATTATTATTATTATTAAACTACATATGTATATGGTAACTAATTATTAAGTCCAAAAACGAAGGATGTTAATGTGATATGTTGTGGTGTTTTCTCATTTAACCCCCATACTTATTTGTTTGTATTTATTCCACGATCTTTTTTTCATTTTATATTTTTATTGTACATATAAAAAATATTTGAGTTGGACGGACAAATTATGTCTAAAAGATTTTCATGTTATTGTAAATTTAGTAATATAAATATAGGATCTACGTAAAAGCTACTGAGTTCGTCCGAACACCCCGTACTTTGTTGGCTTCACGAAAGCTAAGCCGGGGTACCGGACTCCCCAATAGAGGCGGATCTAGAATTTAAAGCTTGTGGGTTTCCAACTTATAATTTTTACCACTAGACCAATAACACACTTTGTTTGTAGATTCCCAGCTTATAATTCTTATATATTTACTAATTTTTTCAATATAAATTCAAGAACCGGACGAAAGTTATAGATTGCCGGAAACCCGCACTTTATGTTGTGCATCCGCCTTTGCTCCCCATGCTCTTCAACGCCAACCTGCACAAAGAAATAAGAGAATTAGACATGGGTGGGTCGGTTTCTAGCGCAGTTAACAAGTCAATTGAATCCATCTTTACTTCAACAGGCCGAAGAGCAAGAGTTGAAGAAGTTCGAGACCTTTTATCTTAAATGTTTGATGATTCTATTTATGGATAAGCTTTGTATTCAGCAAACTCGTAGACTCACATTTGACTCTTCACTTTTATTGTTGATTACTTTTATACATACCCCTAAAGTTACTCATCCCTAGACTCACATCATGGTGATTTTATTTCATTCAAATTTTTGACTGTCAATTTCAAAGTCCTCTATACATTTATGGAAATCCTTTTAAAATATATATGATTTTATTCATTTAAATATGCTAAAATATCAGTTTCACCTTTTCCTCCATGTAAAATTTTCCCTAGATAAGAAAAAGGAAAGATCAAGTTCCTGATGACCCTAGGTGTATTAATTCAACATTGGCACACACCAAAAATTACATGAGCAGTTAGGTTTAACTAGTAAATTTAGTTATATTTTTCCCTTTCTATATTATTATTAAATAATTGCTTATATAAAATAATACTTCCTCCGTTTAAAAAAGAATGACTTATTTTTCTTTTTAGTCAGTTTAAAAAAGAATGGCCTCTTTCCCTTTTTGACAATACTTTAATTTCTACTTTTCACATGACATATTTTGGACCACAAGATTAAAGAACATTTTTGTACATTTGACACAACTTTAATTCAAGATCACAAGATTCAAAAGTCTTTTTTATTTTCTTAAACTTTGTTCCAAGTTAAAGTAGATCATTCTATTAAAATGTAGGGAGTAATAGTCAAACTTAAACTTTCAAAACATCGCTATAAGATTTATTTAGCAAAATATACTCTTAATAAATTTTTTTTTAAGAGACGTGTCAAGTAAAATGAAATAAAGAGAATAAATGATAATATCCATTAAATATTAACATCATCATCACCAATGCAAACAAGTGCATTCGGTGAGTGCACTTTAATTGTTCCATTCACTTTGAAGTTAAAGTTTATTTTGGGTGGCAATGTTTGTCAGTTGTCACCTCATACTTGGGTGAGATTAGTCTTTATTTGTCAAATGACACTTGTGGATCTCATGTTACTCCTTACAAGATATTGCAATCGAGTTTCACTTATAAAATCAGCCATGACAATAGCGTCAAGAACAATAGAAAAGTGGTTTATTTTTGTGTATAATATATTCATATTTTGCGTCAAAAATATAGAATTTGTGTTGAACCCAATAAACAAATTTCGCAGATGTCAATGTTCGTGATCATATTTGAGATCGATTATAAAAGGGAATGGTCAAGTGATTATGATAATTTTATCTTTGATCTAATATCTTGTGTTCAAAACTTGAATAGACTTGTCAATTTTTGATAATGAAACTTTATTTTTTTTTTATAAATAACATAAATACCAATCCTTTTAGAAGTAATTACACTCTCTCCCATTTTTTTTAATTACTTTACTCTCTCTTCCTATTAATATACATAACAAGCTGCCATAAACATAGCATTCTGTGTATATGTTTAGATTTTTGTAATATGTTTAGGGAGTTGAGATTTTTTATAATATTGAAAACATAAGTTGTATATTTGTGTATTTTTAGTTATTTTTTTGGTGGTCTTACTACAAATTAGTTGAGTCGATAAAAGATAGCTGGGTCATTTTTGGCGAATGGACCTACAACTCAAGGAGCGTCCAACACCAAGATCCCTGAAGCTCCTAGAAAGTAATAGTTGGGCCATTTTTCGTTAATGGGCCTAGAACTCTTTTCCCATTGATGTGTTTAACTGTTGAATGATTTCTTGTTAGATACTGATTATGGAAAAATAAAATAAAGTACATCTTAACTTATCATATTTATATAAATTCCTATATTTACAAAGTAATTGCAAAATTTCAGCTAATTATGTATCTTTATTGGATGTTTCAGGGCTAATTATATATCTCGACAAAGCCAATATCGGACAAAATGTAATGTGAGCTAATTGTGTATCTTTACCAAGAAAAAAATGTACTTTCATTAGATGTATTATGCATCTCGATGGACCCAAAATCGGGAAGCTATCGGAAGCTAAGTATGTATCTTTTTAAAGGAAAAAAATGTATCTTTGTTGGATGTATCGAAAGCTAATTATGTATATCGAAAGACGCAAAATCGAGATTTTCACTAATTATGCAGAATGTCGAGATTTTTTGTAACTAAACTTCAAACTGTCGGAATTTATATTGCTTTTCTCTTAATTATTCGAAAAAAAAAAAAGAATAGTTACGAAGAACAATCATATAGGCATTCGAAAGATAAGAATAGTTACTAAGAACAACCATATACGCATTCGAAACAGCGAGGATTATTAGTTGGTAATCTTCTAATTGAAAGTGTCATTCTTATTAATTACTCCCCCCATTCATTTTATTTGTCAAGTTTCGATATTGCGTGCCTCTTAAAAAATAATGACTGACATGAGTATTTTACCGCAAGATTCACATTAATTTATATATAGTTTTAAGTTTTGCAAAGTGATTTGGAAAATAATTAATCATTTTGGAGGGTATAAAAATTAGAAAAAAATAATATGTTTTTACATATAAAAATGACAATGTACTTTTAGTAAAATTGACGTGTAAAAGGGATTGAAGAAACTGACTAATATATTCACATGAAATATTCAAATTATATTGAGAGAGTTGATGCTAAGGGCCCAAAAAAAAAATGTAAAAGGCAAGACAAATAAAAAATGACACGAGGGAGTACCCTCTTTAATCCTATTTTAATCTGTCATTATATTTTAATTATTTTTTTAAACAAAACAAATAGAGAAATAGGAAATATTCAACTTGATCATTAGCATTAGTCAAATATTAGTTGTTGAATGCATCGTCTATAAGGAGTAAACTATGTTACTAGGGGGTTTGGGCCACAGGTGACAAAAGAGTTTTAAAATGAGGTGTAGGTGACACATGTCTTAATTATTAGGTGGAGGTGACAATTACTTTATTATGGATTAAGAAAGTTGAAAAAATTTAAAAATAACCCACAAGTTTTTAAATTTACACTTTGATCCAAATGTTAGCCTATATAACGAAAAACGGAGGGAAAAAAGACACCTTTCTCTCTCTTCTCACCCTTTGTTGATTTCTCTCTCTTAGCGATTTTTGTTGTTCATTGTTGCTGCTGCTTCATTCATCATCTTCTGCTTCATTATCGTCATCTTCTACTTCATTATCATCTTCATCTTCTTGTTGACCATTTGTTGTTGTTGTTGTTACCGCTACTGTTGCTATTTGACCAATTTCTTAGGTCAAATTTTGTTTCTAACATCACTTTCCACTTTGGCATTACTTCATAGGAGACGTTGGTAAGTCAAATTATGATTTTTAGTTGAATTTGTCATCTAGGTAACTGCTATTGTGTTGTTGTTTTCCAATAATGGATAGAATCCAATTATGAATCCAACATAAAATCCATCTGTTTAAACAGATAAATCATCTGTTGCGACAGATGAGACATCTGTTTCAAAGAAAGACTGATATGTTGGATTCATGTTTAAGCAGATGGCTTATCTGTTGCAACATTTGACATATATGTTGCAACAAATTAGTTACCTGTTGCAACATTTGACATATATGCTGCAACAGATTAGTTACCTGTTGCAACAGAACCTGAACGCGATTCCAACATAGGTTACAACAGATTAATAACCTGTTGCATCAGGTAAGTCATCTATCGCAATAGGTTAATTATCTGTTGCAACTGTCACTCATCTGTTGGAATCAGCTTCAAAGGTGATTTAGTTATAATATCAATTCCAACAGGCGATTCATCTGTTGCAACAAATATTCAGACCTGTAACATAAATCCCAATAGGTAAGAATCTGTTGCGACACATCACTTACCTGTTGCAACAGATAACATATCTGTTGGGATTCATTCACAGCACTATGAAATCACTATCAACTTTTTTTAATAAATGACTTTATTTAGGTACCACTAATGGAGGAATTAATAACAATAGGGGTGGATTATCATGGTTATTGGGTCGAGAAGAGCAACGATATGTATGACATTGGAAGGAGGGTAGAAAATGCTAGAGACGATAGCTATGACAGTCCAAAGTGATGTTTCGTATGATGATTTTGTGAACTTAATCATCAACTTTTGTGGACTCGATTGTCAACTAGAAGAATTCACCATCAGCTATATGCACAGCTCCTTTGAAAATCAGAGGGTACTGCCTTTCAAGATAACCGATCAGGTTTGATTGCGTTCTTATCTAAGTGATTTAAACAGGCTGGTGTTAAGAGTGTA
The DNA here is from genome assembly GCF_002878395.1 of Capsicum annuum. NCBI lineage: Eukaryota > Viridiplantae > Streptophyta > Magnoliopsida > Solanales > Solanaceae > Capsicum > Capsicum annuum. The sequence goes on along the minus strand of NC_061112.1, from coordinate 127,777,642 downwards.
CATGGTTGAAAAGATGAGAGAGAATGAGAACCAGAACGTAGAAGAAGAAGAAAAAGAAGACTTCTTCGATGATAGGTTGGATGATTATCAAACACCTACGCCCGTTGATGCGACCAATACGATGATGATCAAACACCTACGCTCGTTGATGCGACCAATACGATGTGCAGTTCTTCTCAATCAACACAATCTAAAAATCTTCAAGACGACGGGACCGACTTTTTTATTGGAATGTCATTCAAGGACCAGAATGAACTATCTAACACTTTGTTTATTTCTTGCGTGAAAAAATATTTTAAAATAAAGAAGGTGATTAATTCAAGCAGTGACTTTTGCTTTAAATGTGCTAATTCGAACTTCAAGTGGTGGTTAAGAGCGGTGAAGTACGTAAGTTCTGACAGATTCGTCATTCATAAACATGAAAACCATCACACATGTCTTTCGAAGTATATCTCGGGCCAAAATCCTCATGCCACGGCAAAGGTCCTCGACGAATATTTCAGGAGTAGTTTCCTCGATGTCAAAGGCCCTTCAACAAGGCTTATGGCCAATCAACTCCTTACGGATTTGGGTGTCCTGGTCAGTTATTGGAAGGTATATATGGTCATGAGGATTGCCAAGGACCTGGTTTGGGGGACACTCGAGCATGGGTATGAAGTCTTGGATGCTTACCGTTACATGATTGAGTTCACAAATCCCAAAAGTAAGACGACTTTGCATCTGGATGAAAACGGAAGGTTCAAGTACTTTTTTGTATCCTATGGTGCTTGGATTCAAGGTTTTTGACATTTGAAAAAAGGCATAGCCGTCGACGGTACCTTCTTGAGGAGCAGGTATAATGGACTTCTGCTAGCGGCAGTGGCGCAGGATGCGGAGAATCACATCTTTCCTGTCGCTTTTTGTGTAGCGGACAAGGAATGTGATGCATTTTATAGATTTTTTTTGAACAACTGCGACGCTGCGTCGAAGATACCAAAGAGTTGTGTTTTGTATCGGATAGGTATCCAAGTATTCCAAATATGGGTTCACTTTTCTTCACTTCAGCTTACTTTGGTTATTGCATCAGACATCTTGGAGAGAACATTTGAAACAACTATCACAACAAAAGGGTCGTCACCCTTTTTGATAGAGCAGCTAAATCATATAGTAGAGAGGAGTGTTTAGACCATTTCAATCAAATAGCGGATGCGAATCCTAAGGTAGCAGAATTTCTTGCACGTGTCGGTTTCGAGAGATGGAGCCGGGCATTCTGTCCAGCAAATAGATACATTCTTATGAATTTAATTCTTGTTTGATTTACAAGTTTAGTTTGATGTCGTACTAAGTGATTCTTTTCTATAGGTACAATATTATGACATCAAACATAGCTGAATCGGTGAATTCATTGTTTGGCGATAAAAGAGAATTTCCCATCAAAGCTATGTTTGAAAAAATATGCGAGAAATATAGCGATTTTTTTAACAAAAGGCGTGTGCAGTTCAAGTGCCCAAAAAAAAGAACCCGATTTGTTCTCGAAATCGAAAAGAAAATATCAACGAGCATCAGTTTGGGGAATAGGTTATTCTCTCATAAAATAACAGATTACAAATTCCTTATCACCGATCATAGTGATGTTGCCACGGTCGATCTTTAAACAAGATCTTGTACGTGTAGAGTTTTTGACTTGGGTAAAATACCTTGTCCACATGCTATGGCAGCCCTTCGAGCTCAATACGACCATAAATATGGACCTGAAGTTTACAAGCACTCCTCTCAATAATATTCGGTGGAAAAATATGAAATGTCATATAGTGGGCATATTACTCCGGTGCCTCCTGAAGAATCTTGGGTTGTTCCAGTAGAGCTTATGGAGAGATTAATACCTCCTCCATATATTGACCCGAGCACTATCAAACCAGAAAGAAAGCCATATAAAAGGAGGCGTGGAGTTGGAGAATTATTTTCATCAAGAAGAAACAAGTGCTCCATATGTAAGTGCGCTGGCCGTAAAAGCACTACATGCCCGAATCATAATCTACCATGATCGTTGTAATTGCAGAAACTTGTGTTGTTGTTTGTTTGTTTGTTGTGGACTTTTATATATTTAACTCATTGTTGTGAACCTAATGTTATCATTTATTATATATAAAATATCTTTTTTTTTAAAATAACTTGTGCATCAATAAAATGAGGCAAAACATAAACTTAAATAATACAACAGACCACAATTATTCTCAATAGTTGCATAAACTACTGGAATGCTTTCCTCCAACAGATAAAAATCTGTCGAAACAGATGGATAATCTGTTGAAACCCAACAGATGACCAATCGGTTCCAACTGTTGAAAGAACTCAAAAGCCAAAATTGCTAGTGCTACTGGATTCAACATTGCCTCCAACCATCGACATGTTAACATGTATTTGATTAGAAAAAAACAGAATAAAAATTGAATAGGAATTAAAATGCCAAAGTCTGACTAAAAGTAAATTTTTCATTAAATGAAAAATAAAATACATTAGGTATAGATCCAATATAGAAAAGTTAAAATAGATACGCTAAAAGAAAAAACACATTCTAATTATTATTATCATCATCATCATTAATGACAGTCGGCCAATCAACTCGCAGCAGCAAGGTTCTCATCAGCCTCTGCATCTCTCTGAACATTGTCGCTCTCACAGGGACCAACTCTCTCTGCAGGTCATTAACCTGCCTTTGAAGTTCCCGCACTATGTCGCGTAGAATAGCAATGTCCGAAAAAGGATCAGCCATATCTAGAACACGCATAAACTGACAAATATAAAGAAAAGTGTTCACAATGTAATACAACGTATACGACCAACTGGTAAATTTACGCCAGAAAAAAAACCTACCTCAACGAGAAAGGAATATGCTCTTTGAAGAGAAGTGGTTGAAGATGTCACACGAAAGGAAAACATGCAAGAAATAAATAAAGTTGAATGAAGATTGAGGGACCTATAATATAATCTGGATGTGTCAGGCCAAAAGGCAGGACTGTTCAGCTCCATTGTATTAATTACATTCAAACTGGTGGCATTTTATTTTCTGTGAAAAGTCGCGACTTTTTCTTTTACACTAATTACTTCTTACCTTTTCATAGCGGTTTGAGACTCAATAAAAGCCGTTATTATTGAGCTGTTGCAACAGATTGTCCAACATTTTTAACAGATTTAGCATCTGTTGCAATAGATGGACGGATTGAATGTGCAACAGACGACTGTCAAAATAGATTTACCATTTGTAGCAATAGATAGTTTGTATATGCAATAAATAAGACATCTGATGCAACTTATTTATTATCTGTTGCAACAGATGGACAGTATGTATAAGTTGGAGGAGATGTTTTGATATCTTCTAACAGCTGATTCATTAGTTTCAGTTTTAACAGATGGAGTATTCAATTCATTAGCTGTTTTGAATGTGTGAGATAAAAAGTATTCACCTCTTTTTAATAGTTCCTCCGTTACGTATTAGTTGGTCCCCATGGGCTTGGCACACCAATTAATAAAAATATAAATTAGGTAATTGTTTTACCAAATTGGCCTTATTAATTATGATTAGAAAGTATAAATGTGAATAATATACTTTATGTAGTCATTTAATAATGGGGGTAATCTTGAAAGAATATAATAAAATTCTCTTGATTTTATAAATAGGAAAACTAAATTGAAACAAACATATTTAGAAAGAAGTAATCACATGCGTGCAGATTAATTATAAAAAAGTCAGGTCTATCGCAACAAATTTACCATCTGTTGCAACATATAGATTATCTGTTGCGACAGATGGACCATATGTTTGGAGGAGATGTTTTGATTTCTTCCAATAGCTGATTCGTAGTTGCAACAGATGGAGATTTCGATTCATCAGCTATTTTGAATGTGTTAAGATAAAAAGTCACGACTCTTCACACCTCTATTTTAATAGTCATCACATTCGTGCAGATGAATAAACAACATTGACATGTCCTGATGGGGTAGGAAGAATAAGATGCGTGCAATAGATCCTATTTTTATGCATGCGAGTTATGTATATTATTGATCAGGCTACCGTGAAGACACAGAAAGTGCAATGATTTTGTGAATGCAGTTTTTTACCGATGATTAAACACTAATCCTTCAAACAAGATCCTGAATTGTACAGTTTAGTTTGATAAGTGTGAACTGATAAGGCCGAAGGGTTCTAAGATGGTGGTGTCAATAGCCCGTTATAATTTAATGACACGATTCATGCACATGTTTTTGTGTTAAGTTTGGGGAAAAGTTTAAATTTTTGGTGGCAGTGTCAATATCCAATAGTGATTGGACCAATTTTAATGGCACAATGGACTTCTTGAAAGGTCTCCGAAGCCTCATAATGCAGCAAACAACAATAGAACCAATAAAAATTCCCCTGGTCCAAATTTATATGAATGGATTGGTGGAGGAGACTATTATACAACAGAAGGTGTTTGGGAAAAAACCTGTGCGGGAAGAGGGAGGTTGAGAAGACCATATATTATCTTAGTACTTGTTTAAGAGGATCCACAGGGTCAATTTCTCTTGACCATTCTTCTTTTTCTTCAACGGCTGATGGATTTTCATTTTTGGTTACACTTTCACATTCGCATCTCATCCAGTTTTTTCATTTTTTATGTCAATTTCATAAGCTAATTTCACTACACTTTCCTTTCGATCTTGTGTATCCTCTTAAACAAGTACTAAGATGATACATGGCCTTCTCAACCTCCCTCTTCCTGCACAGGTTTTCTCCCAAACACCTTCTGCTGTATAATAGTCTCCTCCAACAACCCATCCATATAAATTTGGACCAAGGGAATTTCTATTGGTTCTGTTGTTGTTTGCTGTATTGCGAGGCTTTGGAGGCCTTTCAAGAAGTCCATTATGCCATTAAAACCGATCCAATCACTATTGGATATTTACACTGCCGCCAAAAATTTGAACTTTTCCCCAAACTTGACATAAAAACATGTGCATGAATCGTGTCATTAGATTATAATGGGGTATTGACACCACCATCTTGGAACCCTTCGGCCTTATGAGTTTGCACCTATCAAACTAAACTGTACAATTCAGGATCTTGTTTGAAGGATCAGTGTCTAATCATCGGTAAAAAACTATATTCACAAAATCATTGTACTGGATGTGTGTTTTCATGATAGGTTGATTAGTAATACATACCTCCCACATATGAAGTGGTTCCATCTGCAAGCAGCTTATTCCTCCGAACCCATATTTACTCTGACCTTTAATGCTGGCCGGGTAAAAGTGGATCTAATTTCACTTCGTTTTGTCTGCAACAAGAGAAATACATTTGATGTCAAACAAGAGAAGAACAAAAAGAACATTACAAAAGGGTAACACAAAATTGAGTGAATCAACAGATGACCAATATTATGCAACAGATTACCCATTTGTTCAATCGATGAGGCATTGTTTGCAAAGGATGGATCACATATTGCAACAGATGGGCCATCTGTTGGATTAAATCAAACCAGCCTTGCTACTAGTTTGATTTCTTCAAAAAGTTACTTCGTCTGTTCCAACAGTTGATTCATCAGTTGCAACTGTTGAGAAAACTGTTGCAACACCACCAACACAACATCAACAATACAGAAACAAACAAAACAACCCCATATATTCCAACACCATCCACAACACAAACATCACATGTTCCAACACAACCACCCCCCAACAACAACACCACCAACGTACCAAACAAAAGACATAAAAAAACTATACTAATAACAAGGCTTTTTAAGTTCTCCCAATAGATGACTTTTTTTGCATATTTTAATAAAAACAACGGTTCATTCATTCAAGACTTAAAATTCACCTTTCGTTCAATTTTCTCAATAAATAGCAAACTGGTAATGGGTAAATCATTGATAGCACTAGATGTAAATAACTAATTTAAATGACATACAAAGAAGAAGATGAGATGAAAAGAGCAACTTTGAACCATACCTGCAATGTCAAAAAATCAAACGGATCAGAACATCTAGTTCAGTCGAGAAAAGATATTGATTGGTTGAGATCCCAAAGAATCCTTATTCAAAAGAAGAGAGAAAAGAGAGGAAAAAAAGAAACAACAAAGATAATTGAGAATAAAAAATAAAGAAGAGTTATGAGTTGAGTCTAGTCTAGACTACTTTATGGCTGAAGGAGAGAGAGTTCTAGGTATGGGGGGTTTTAAATATTCATTAATAAATTTTGAGGGGTATGACAAGACGGTGACATTGAAAAGACCATATAAGACTACTCACTCAGAAGATTTTTGAGTTATCAAAGTTGTACCGAGTAATATTTTTTACCGCCTTAGAATTTTAACTATTTTATCTCGAACAGGAAATACCTAAATTACTTTATAAAAAAAAGATAAAAAAATATTTAAGTGCAACAGATGACTGAATGTGTTTGATAGTTTACAACAGATTCGCGATCTATCACAACAAATGATGTAATCCATTTGATAGTTTACAACAGATGCATAATATGTTGCAACATATTACGTAATCTGTTTGATTTGATCCAAGAGAAAAGACATATGTTGCAACTGGTTGAATGTTTGTTTATATATAATTTCAATTGAGTTCATATGTTAGACTAAAATCTTAATTGAATGTAAGTTCTCATAGGGTCAAATACAAATTTAATTGAGTTTTTTGGCAATTTCATGATGAGACGGTACTGCATTCCTCCGACCAGAGTCATCGATCGATCACTCTGAGTCGAGCCGATTCTAACTACCTCATATGTTAGACTAATACCTTAATTGATTAATCTAGGACTAGGGTGCTAATACCTTGATTGAATAATCTGGAACTAGGGGTGAGTTCTCATAAGGTCGACTACAAGTTCAATTGAGTCTTTTGACAATTGTATAATAAGATGGTACTACGTTCCTCCCGACTAGAGTCGTCGATCGATAACTCTGAGTCGAACCGATTCTTACTACCTCATATGTTAGACTAATACCTTAATTGATTAATCTAGGAGTAGGGTACTAATACCCTAATTAAATATAGGGTCAACTACAACTTTAATTGAGTCTTTTGTTAATTGCATGATGAGACGGTACTGCGTTCCTCCTGACCAGAGTCGGAAATCGATCACTTTGAGCCGAACCGATTCTTACTACCTTATATGTTAGACTAATACCTTAATTGATTGATCTAGGACTAGAGGTGAGTTTTCATAATGTCAACTACAATAGATGACAGGGCCTATTTAATAATTTATACAAATGGGTAATCTATTGCAATATATGACTTAATCCATTGATAATTTACAACAGATGGGTAATCTGTTACAACATATGGCTTAATCTATTTGATAGTTTACAACAGATTTATGATGTGTCGTAACAAATAGCTTAATCTGTGTGATAGTTTATAACAGATGTGTAATATATTGTAACAGATTATATAATCTGTTTGATCCAACAGAAAAGACATCTGTTGCAACAAGTTGAACATTTGTTTATATATACTTCAATTAAGTTCATATGTTAGACTAATACTTTAATTGAATGTGAGTTCACATAGGGTCAACTACAACTTCAATTGAGTCTTTTGTCAATTGCATGATGAGATGGTACTGCGTTCCCCCGACCAGAGTCGGCGATCGATCACTCTGAGCCGAACCGATTCTTACTACCTCATATGTTAGACTAATACCTTAATTGATTGATCTAGGACTAGGGGTGAGTTCTCATAATGTCAACTACAATTGATGATCGCACCTATTCGATAATTTACCATAGATAGGTAATCTATTGCAACATATAACTTAATCTATTTGATAATTTACAATAGATGGGTAATCTGTTGCAGCAGATGACTTAATCTATTTGATAGTTTACAATAAATTCGTGATCTATCGCAACAAATGGCTTAATCTGTATGATAGTTTACAACAGATGTGTAATGTATTGCAACAGATTATATAATCTGTTTGATCCAATAGAAAAGACATTTGTTGCAACAGGTTGAATCTTTATTTATATATAATTCAATTGAGTTCATATGTTAGACTAATAGCTTAATTAAATGTGAGTTCTCATAGGGTCAACTACAACTTCAATTGAGTCTTTTATCATTTTCATGATGAAACGGTACTACGTTCCTCTCGATCAGAGTCAACGATCGATCACTCTGAGCCAAACCGATTGTTACTACCTCATATGTTAGACTAATACCTTAATTGATTGATCTAGGACTAGGGTATTAATACCTTGATTGAATAATCTGAGACTAGGGGTGAGTTTTCATAGGGTAAACTATCGATTAATTTAGGACTAGGGGTGAGTTCTCATAGGGTCAGCTACAACAGATGGCAGTGCCTATTTGATAATTTACAACATATGGGTAATCTGTTGCGACATATGACAATCCATTTGATAATTTACAACAGATGGGTAATATGTCGCAACAGATGACTTAATCCGTTTGATAATTTACATCAGATTCATAATCTGTTCTTACCTAATTTGATTGATAATTTACAACAGATGATAAATTTGATGCAACATGTTGAATATTTATTTTTTATAATTTCAATTGAGTTCATATGTTAGACTCCTAAATTGATTAATCTAGGACCAGGGGTGAGTTTTCACAGGGTCACCTCCTAGAGTACTCAGTCAACTACAACTTCAATTATTTTTATAAGAGAGTTAAAAATTATGCATATATTTTATGATTTTAAAAATAATTAAGATCATTTCAGACCAAATTAACATTTTCAAAACTACTTATAATTCTTTTCCAAAATATAAATCAACCCATACAAAACGTTTCATCATTTCAAATCTCGAGGTCTGGCTCTTTATCTCCCATTCTCACTCAATAATACAGTACAGACAATAACTACTCAATAAATTTTCTCTACCCTCCACAACAGATGATTTTTCTTCTCATTTCTTACCACATAGGTGTTATTTTCGACATCATTCTTGCTTGTATCAGTCATTTTCTTTGACTTCATAGGCAACAGAGTTCTAGAAGAGCTCTATATTTATTTTATTTCTAAAAAATAAAGGCTTTTAAGTTAATGATGAAAAATAAAACTTTTAGTTGTATTATTTAGAGAATGGGTTTACAATTTTGAGTTTTGATGGTAAAATCGTAGGAAGAGCTCGAGAAATCTCTAGTTTCCGTCACAGTCTTCCGTTGACTGCCATGGTATATTTGGATGGTGTTGGTGGTGGTGGTAGTGTTTGTGGTCATAGTGGAGGCACCGGTGGTGGCATTGGTTGGTGGTGTTTGTGGTAGTGTCGGTATTCATGGTGTTTATTTATTTGTGGTCATTGGTTGGTGGTGTTTGTAGTGGTGGCTGTTGGTATGTCGGTATTCGTGGTGTTTGTAATGTATTTTTTAAAATCTATGCATACATCAACTGTAATGTAATTTTTGTTTTTCTTTGTCTGTAGGTAAAACATGTCTCCCAAAAGAAAAGAAAATGAAAGTGGATCAACGTCTGACCACTAAAAAAAAAAGGCTACATTACAGAGGGATTCGAAGGAGCTTCCTGAACAATCTCAGTCAGGAAAAAGTGAAGCTGAGGAGAGATATGAAAACAACATTGAGGGAGGTGGACAAGGGTCCATAGATGGTGATGAAGAAAATGAAAGTGAGAAAGAGAAGGAATTGGAGAGTCAAAAAGAGAAAGAGGATGATCATCAATCTGATGATAATAGATCACTGACGGGGCATGAGTTAATATAGACATCCTAGCATGATCCTATCAAAACTTGTAGTATTGACAGGTTTGAAGTTGGGATGCCGATAAATGACCCAGAAGGAAAACAACTAACAGGTCAAATTGTACTTAAATGTCAGATGGGGAAAATTTTTGTACATTTTATGAAAATTATGAAGAACGAAAACATAGGCGGACTTTTTAAGAAGAGCTGCTTTGAACGCTTTCTTGAGCTGTTTGAGGACCCCTCTGCCTGTATTCGTTTCCCTATGACGATGGTATATGGTCTTCTCAAGCGTAGGATCAAGTACACGGGGGATGATAAGTATTCGAAGGAGGGAGGCAAAAAGAAGATGGATGAAATCTGGATCAACTACTGTGGCATGCCTGCTTGTTTTGGCTTGCAAGAGTTTGCCATAGTGACGGGCCTGAGATGCCATCGTCCAGAAGGACCACCACCCCGCAAAAGATCCAAGGCAAGAAAATGCAAGGAAAAAATAGATGGGTTGTTTGACATTGCTTGACATGGCTACAAAGCATCAGATTTGTTGACAGATCTCAAGGCTAAAACCATACCAGAGCAGTACAGGGAGAAATTGTGCTTAGTTTGGTTTGCCCATTCGGTTATATTGACAAGAGATGTCAACGAGGTCATAGAAGATGATTTGTTGGAGCGTGCTGAGGATTTTGATAAATTCAACAATTATCTCTGGGGATATGACAACTTCACTTGACTGTCTAATATTTACTGACAAAGCTATCCTCAGGGACGACCACATTATACGGCTTTCCTTGGGCTTTCATGGTAAAATTAATCACTAATTTTACTCATCCATTAATTCATATTGAATATAGTTATTATGATTTTTTTTTGCTTGCTTCCTGTTTACACTTTTTAGGCTTGGGCATTTGAAGACATTCTTCCCATTCGAAAGTAGTTAATGGACTATCTGGATGAGGTTTCTTATCCAAGGATGTTTAGGTGGTTGGGTGCAAAGAGCAACACCAATATTAAGGAGGCTAATCCCTTTAACCCTCCGGATGATGCAGTACGTCTTCTTCAAGTAAAATAATTCTACTCAAAGATAAGAAAGATATTGAACAGATGTTATATCTGATGCATAAGATGTTATATCTGATGTACCAGATGGGACATCTGTTGCAACGGGGTATATCTTGCATCAAATTACCCATCTGTGGCGTTGATTCTTTGAACCCGACTCCTAAATTACACGATTTGCTTGTGAAGGGTGTCATTCTTCATACCAATCAAAGTAATCGCATCCACCCAATTTCTATAAAAAAGAGAACACAATTACAAAACAATTACAAGTCAATATTTAATCAATTAATTAAATAAAAAAATATTACCTTTAAAATCTTACAAGTAAAAAACCTACGACCCGGATTTTGTTGAGTTCAATAAGTCTTTAACGGAGCTTCATGACCTCACTTACAATATCGAAAATCTTTATCACAAAAAATAGTGGAAGATGCGCTCGACATTGTCAAGGTCAGTTGGAAAAATAAAATTAATAATTTGAAGAATTTAGATAGATAAAAGAAGATGACGATGAAGAAGAAGATTTGGGAATTTAGGGTTAAATTTTAGGAGAAAGATGAATATATAAGACAATGGGGGAAAAAAATGACCGTTGGGGGGCCAAGTGACGGCAAGTCAGCGAAATGTGCCAAGATTGACACTAACACATTTGATGCCTATTTTATTTTACGTCTTTAAACTGAACATGTCTACTTGATGCCTATTTTATTTTAGGTATTTGAACTGAACACTGTCGATGGGTTGCGCCTTTTTTATTTCAATTCACTTTAACCTTTTTAAACGTAGTGGCAATTTTTATGTCCAACAAAAGTTGAATTTTTATAATGCAACAGATTCTCCATTCATTGTAACAGTTATCCTACCTGTTCTGACATATAGTTTATCTGTTGCAATAGGTTGGTCATCTGTTGCATTATCTCGATGTTTTTATCTAAAGTCCATCTGTTGCAACAGTGGGAAGACATATTTGATAAATTCCAATAGATAACCTACCTGTTGCAACATATGTATAAATCTATTCGATTATTCCAATAGATGTGTCGTCTATTGCAACAGATAAAGTCCATCTGTTGCAACATATGTCTAAATTTGTTCTTTTTTTCCCCCAATAGATGTATCATCTGTTGCATTATCTTAATGTTTTCATCTAAAGTCCATCTGTTGCAACAGTGGGAAGACCTATTTGATAAATTCCAATAGATCACCTACTTGTTGCAACATATGTCTAAATATGTTCAAATTTTCCAATAGATGTGTCGTCTGTTGCAACAGATACATTATATGTTGAAATATTTGGATCTAGTATTCCTTTTCAATTTAAGTTCAAATCTAAGGAATAAATAAAATTCGTAGACAAAATAAAATAAATCGAAGCCTTCATAAATTAGCTGAAATAAGTCAACGAATAAATGAAATATAAAAAAATTATTATGGGTACAGATCTTAACAAATACATCAACAACAATTTAAGTATACTACAAAGGATTCCTTTGACAGGCTCAAGCTATAAAGATCTACTCAGTATGGACAAGTTGTTCTTCATTCGGTGCAATGGAATTCGGCTTTGCTCGTCGTGGATCTTCATTGTCGCTTGCGTATGGTTTTTGTGCTTTCAATTCTCTGTATTTCCATAAAAAGAGTAGCATATTGTCAATGCTGTTCAACAGTAGCTTCTTCTACATTCACCTGGAAAGCCAGAATTGGTCAATGCTAATCATGGAGATACAGCAAAATGGAAAAGGATAACTCATCTCTTCTAGCAAATCAAACAGGTATTCCTCCCATTTTATATTGTTCCAAACATATTATATTTCTGTTGCAACAATGAATCAACTGTTGGGACAAATTTCTAAATGAGAAAGACCCTTTGTGATAATTTCCAATGGATGAACCATCTGTTGCAACATATGAATCATCTGTTGCAGTAGATATATCATCTGTTGGTACAAATAAAAGCTGTACAAAGAGCTATTTGATTTGCTAAAATAGACGAGACATATGTTGCACCAGTAAAGTATCTGGTGCAATAGGTTAGTCAACTGTTGCAACAGATGTATATATCTGTTTGGTAATTTTTAGCAGATGTGTCATCAGTTGAAATAGATATGTGTCTGTTTGTTTTGTCAGTTAAAAGACATATAATATATTCACCTTCTTCAGCTCTTGCTGCTATCCTTTGGACATTGTACATTGCTCAGTGCAACACGCAGACAGAGGAGTTGTAATTTCGCTTTTTTGGATGCCTGATAATGCCCTGGAAATCACTTTCCTTCTCCTCTTAGTCCTAATCTCTAATGGAGCAGATAGAAATAAAATCCTCTTTGATGGAATGAGACCCCTCTAAGATGTCAATTCCTTTGTAGAAGCAGTTAATGCATTAATAGCATTAATCACTACATCATGTTTCGCCCTGCAGTCTTGACATTTGCATGCAGACCATTTGCTGGGAGAGGCAAAATCTGTATAACTAGTATGATCATACTCATATGGTTTGCTTTAAATACTGTAAGATGAGCATCATTAGCACCAACAGCAGCACTACTACCACCACCAACAGCTCCATCAACAACAATAAGCCAACCCTCCAAAATTGTTTTCTTGTAATGGATGTTGCTCCAAACAATTTCATTTTTATTCTGTCGATGACCGTAGGGTCCAATAAAGTTTGCATAGACTGTAAAGTAAGAAAAAATGACATCTTTAACTCTCGATTGGTCGGAACTAGCGACAGATGCATATTCTAACATTAATCATTACATATATTAGAATGATGATTAGATCATTCAAAAAAAACATTAATGAAAAGAAAAAATTAATTATAATTATACTTACTGCATCCTTCGGGGGGTTGAAGAGATCAAGAAAATTTACATTTTTATGAGTTTTGGCCGCAACCATCTCAAGATTCTTGGACAGGAAACTCCTTCCTGGTAGTTCACTTGTTGTCTCAAATAAAGAACGGCTTCAAACGCCCAAGCCTACAAAATAACGCCAATAAATCAAAACTATTATTGAGCGAAAAAAATGAATGATATCATAACAGAAGAAAGAAATATTTACCATAAAAGCCCATGGGAAGCCATATAAGTTGACTGTCTTTGGCGCTAACGGAGTCAACAAATATTTGACAGTCATTTTGAAGCTTTCATACCCCATGGATAGCTGTTAAACGCCTCAAGATCCTCGGAGAGCTTTATTAAATTGAGGCTTATGTTGTTGTTAATGTCTCTCGACCAAAGAATATTATGTACAAACCAAACCAAGCACAATGACTGCTTGTGCTTCTTTGAAAGTCCTTTACCTTTCAACACTTCTATCAATTTTTTGTTTTTGAAGCTTGGACCAACAATGGACACCAGGTCATCACGATCACACGACTTTTGTTTGCCTTTTTTGGGTGTGCGGGGTGCTTTTTTTTGGTTAGAATAGGTATAACTTGAGAAGGAGGATAATATTTTAGTCCAGTAACTATGGAAAACTCCTTCCAACAAAAAAAAAACAGGCATGCCACAGTAATTTATCCATTTCTCATCCATATTATCTTTGTTTTCATACATAAACCTACGCTTGAGAAGTTCATATACCATTTTCATTTAGAAACGAGCATTGTTGTCCTCCGAAAAATCAAAATATTTTCCAAAGCAGCTGTACCTGAAATAAGCATCCAATTTTTATTCTCGAAATATTTTTTTGAAGGCGTCGAAAGATTTTCCCATGGCTGACTTAACCACAAAATCACCCGTTAAATCTGCGGCACCATCGTACTGCATTCTCACAGGATAACGGTCAATGCTGAAGGCTTTGACCAGCTCTTCGGTGGAAGGGCTATTAGCATTTGCATCATCTCTTTTGAAATATTCCTTCTCCCCATGTTCATCATATTCTGCTCCCGATTGAGATAACGCTTGTAAAGCAAGCTCATAGAGTGGTGGATGTAGCCTAGCTGCTTCACTTGTTCCTTTACTTGGACTTGATTCGGTTTCTGTTCTTTTGGGAACCATATTATCTAAAATTAATAGAAACATAAAATAATATATTATTGTTGATTAATGCATCTTTAAAAAAGGATAACAGTAAATCAAACAAGCAAAATAATAAAATAACAGTTGCAACAGATCACCGATCTGTTGCACCAGGTAGTATATCTGTTGCAACATATATCCAAACTATTGCAGCGGATGAGTAATCTGTTTCAATAATACAAAACATACCACTCATCTTTTACGACAGATGAATGGCCTGTTCAACAGATCAGACAACTATTGTGACATTATCTGTTGCAACATATGAGTGATCTGTTAGAACAGTTAAATAATCCGTAGCAACGGCTGAGTAATCTGTTATGACAATACAAAGCATATCACTTATCTGTTGATAAAGATGAATGGTCTGTGCAACAGGTCACACATCTGTTGCAACACATGAGTGATCTGTTGGAACAGTTACCAACGATCAATATTATTTAGATTTCTTCCAACATAGGGTCATCTATCGCGACAGATGAATGATCAGTTGAAAAAATCAAGTCTTGAACTTTTCCTGTAGAAAGAGTTGGTCGGATGTTATCCAATAGGAGGTTTATCTGTTATATCAGATCATTGATCTGATGGTTCTTCCATTGCACCAGATGGTTAATTAGTTGCATCAGATTTTTTATCCGAAGCTTAATCTGTTGCAACATATGGTAAAACTGTTGCATCAGATTATTAATCTGTTGCATCAGAATTGTAATCTGATAGTTCCTCTGGTGCATCAGATGGTTGATCTGTTGCATCATATGATGAATCTGTTGCATCAGATGGTTAATATGTTGCATCAGATGGGTAATTTGTCAGAGGAAACAGTAGCACGATTTTGTTAAACAAAATCAGCAATTTCACCATTTTTACAAAGAACAAGAACAGAACAAATCAAACCAAATTGTCCTTTTATTTTTATAAACACAAACAATAAAAATCAAACTTCAAAAAAATGCAACAAACAACAAAATATCATAATTCACTTCGAAAAGAAAAGAGAAGAAATACCAGAAATTAAGGTTTTATTCAGACCTCATTTCAAATTAGTGCAACAAATATTGAAATTGTTAACTAATAGTATAAGAGAAGTTGGCTCAAGTTCCTCATTTTCTTCAAAACTAAAAAGGCCATAAATTTTTACCTGTGTAAGAAGAAAAGGACCGATGAAGAATTTGAAGCTGTTGTGGCCGGAGAGCAAGGCTGTCACATCGATTGAAGTCGAAAAGGAGCTGAAATCCCAACTATTTGTAGTCGGAGGTTGAAGTCGCTGAGGATTGAAATAAAAAATTTGCAGAACAGTTGGTTGGGAGAGAGTTGAGAGAAGCTGTCGAGAGAGGGATGAGAGACTGGTTGATTGAATTGAAGAGGGGAACTCGAAGCCCAACTATTTGTCGTCGGAGGTTGAAGGGAGAAATTTTGCAGAACTGTTGGTTGGGAGAGAGTTGAGAGAAGCTATCGAGAGAGAGGAGATAGTGGTTGATTTGGATTGAAGAGGGTGTGGGTTGGGTTGATTTGGATTTTTGAAAAGATTAGAATGTTTTGAAAATATTAATCAAGTCCACAATTAACTTGATCAAGTTTCCCAACTAGTTAATTAATATAAATTAGATTAGATCATCTTAATTAATATAAATTAGATTAGATCATCATTATTAATCATAGTCAAAATCCATTGATATTCACGTGATGACATATTGTTGACTTGAGAACTCCACTGTTTTAATCACAATAAGATCATCTGGAAAAAAAAAATTAAAAATAAAGAGAGAGGGACCATGCTTTTAAATTGCCAAAATTGGTATAATCAGATTAAAATAGTCCACTATTTAATGACAACAAATGGGATACGTTTTCTTTATAACTGATTATTTTATCATTCTTTTGTGGATTAAAAAACCACTAAATGTAGAAGCCTTTCTAGTTAACTTTAGTCGTAATATTATATTTTTAATTAGATAAATATAATATTTTAAATATTATTTATATATTTAAAAAAATATTAAAATAATATAAATTACAATCCTTCTCATTTAAATTAAAAAATAATATTGATCAAAGTTCAAATAATTTGATTATCGAGGAGGGCGTGATCTTAATCAATTCTCTGGACAGTTTGCAGGACTTAAGAAATGTTCGGTATGGTGGAAATATCTTTTAGAAGATGTTTTTCATCACTTTTTTAAGTTCGGTAACTCAAAATTTTGAAAATTATTTTCCTAAAAAAATTAAGTTCGTTAGAAAAGAGAAAAGTAAATTTTGTATGCAATTAGGGAAAACAGGTCTCCCAAATTGCGTTCCACATTCATTATATCCTCTCCACCCCTCTCCATTTTCACCTTGCATAGTGTTTGTGTATAAAATATAAAAGGTTGGGGTAAAGTTTAAATTTTTTAAAATTTTTAAATAATAGAATTTGACCCAATTTTTTTTCAATCAATTTTTTGGATATTTAAATTATTTGTCAAATAATGATAAATTGGATGGCCAAATATTTTTTATCTATTTTTTTTTTTCAGAAACTACTATCTATGGCCAAATGAGCCCTAAGTGTCACTTTAACTCATTTTATACCCATTAAAAAGAATAAATAAAAAATATAGTTTATTAAGTTATCGACCTTATTTGTTAGATATTTCTGGAGAATTAAGCACTATTACAAAATAATTCTTTATAGGAATATAAGAATAAAGTTGAAAATAATTACTATATTTTGCTTGAATTTTTAGGAGACATCTATGAAACAATTTTTTTTTTTTACCAAAAGCGACACTAATTTAAAATCGAGTACTAGTTAATTTGGATAATGGTCAATTAAATTATCACATGAAGTGTCATTATTGCTTCATAATTAACAGTTGACAGCCAACTATTGAATTAATGCAAACTACTTCACATATTATTTTAGTTTTAGTGCAGTATTCACCATTTTGTTTTGAGATTTGACTAAATCTAGATTTCCATTGAAAAATCTCACATAGGAGTAAACCCTCTTCCTAACAAAGACCATTTCATACCTAGACACGAGGCAAAATTTTTGATATTGATAAATAAGTATTTACTACTCCACCTCAACCCTTATTTCGTTAACTACCTCTCACATATTCACATCTGACCTGAGACATTTTATGTTCAATATATTGTTGGTTTTTGTTTATAGTGTGTAATTGCTTCAGATGTTATATTTAACCAACTATACATTGAACTATCAAACTTGATTTGAAAAGAAAACTATTTCGATATTCATGATAAAAAAGGCACTAGTTAAAACTATTTCTAGTAATAGTATTCTTGAATATTTTTGTTGTTTACGTGAATAATTGACACTTAAATACAAAACGGGAATATAAGCAAAACAAAGGAAAAGTGCAGCAAATGCTAATAAAGAAACTTAAAGTAATTCTAAAACTGCATATATCAATTCCTTAGATGAAATTTGGTTAATACAAAGATATGCATTACAATTTTAGTGCTAATATTGGAATTTCCTTAATTGCGCAATGAAAACAATAAATAATTTAGGGTAGTGGTTATTCTAAAAGACGAGAATAAATTAAAGGAAGCTAGTGCAATTCAACATAAACTAAAATCAGAAGCAGAATGTAAACTTATCTATTGATACTTCCTTGGTGTCAATTCATGTGTCCTACGTTTCTTTTTAAATTTGTTTTAAAGAATAATTCTTTCATTTATTTTATTTGTGTCACGACCAGAACCGAGGTACTAACCGTGACGGACAACCTGAATCACGAAGGTCCGAACGTCCTTTTCTATCTAGTAATCATACACAACGTGCATACAATGTATAGAAACGTGGAATATTAACATACGGAAACATAGTCAATCTCATAACTCAACAGATCAATACGAAAGGAAGTTCTTAACATTCAAAACACACGACACCAGTCTGCGAAATCTCTACTAACTGAAAATCAACATCTATCTAAAAACTGGGACAAGGCCCCCAGTAGGACCATGAACTGAAATTAAACGATATTTTTTCATATACACGGTCTTCCGAAATAAGGGAGGCTCACCAACTGAAAACTTCTGATAGATCAATCTATGACTTAGCGGAACCTGGGATTGTGCCTCAGATCCTGAAATATAGGGGGTTAACGCAGAGCAATCCAAAATAATGTGCTTTTATATAACATAAGTGAGAGCAATTCATAAAAACAGTTTACATACGATATAGGAAAAACACATGGGCATACTTTAATGACTTTGAAAAATTTTGTTTGTAATCATGAACCACTCTTTATGTTACTTCTGAGTTAGATGGTACACCCTACAATCTGTAATTCCACAGGTTATATGTAATCCGTCCTTGACTTGGTGGCCAAGCCTTCAATCCAAGTTTGCCGCAAGGATTAGAGTATCAATAAGGGGAGACACACAATACCACACAGCATGGTGCCATGATCCCCAATCAAATCAACATGTCATGGTACTGTACAAGACCACAAAGCATGGCTCCTACATAGTCCCAAATTAGGAAGACATAAATCAAAGTACACCAAACCATACAACAGTGTACCATAACTCCATATCAGCAAATCACGGATTCTAGTGTTGAGTCTTTCAACTCATACTTTTTTTGGGTAACTATCTAACTCTCTTTAAGCCAATTTTTAACCTTTTCTAAACATGCATCTTTCTGAATTCAAAATCTGAGTAAAAATCTATATTTTTAATCTGTTCTGAATCTGCTATGCCATTCATCTATTTGTTATCGTTATACCAAGACTTGCAAGTCATACATTCTTAGTCATACATTATCATGTTACAGTTCTTTCATTCATCCAAATGTTTAGACTACCAAATCATTCAAACAGTACAAGAGAATTTGTATAACAAAATACATGAAACTTATGCAAAGATTCTCTCTTTCAATTCTTAAACATGTGGTGGTCATTCACTTCATAGCAAACCATGCAATTCTTTCAATAATCATCTTTAACATTTACAAATAAGAAATATCCCTCTTTTCAATTCACAACCAACATAAAGTTCATAAATGATAGTAAAACCCTTGGTTCATGTTTTAAGACATGCAATTGAGTAACCCATAGCTTGTAAATCAAGAAATAACACAATGAGAGAGGGAAATATGTTATTCTTGCTCTCAATTCATATCTCAAAACTGAAAACACATATATACATA
Source organism: Capsicum annuum (assembly GCF_002878395.1). Lineage (NCBI taxonomy): Eukaryota > Viridiplantae > Streptophyta > Magnoliopsida > Solanales > Solanaceae > Capsicum > Capsicum annuum. The sequence goes on along the minus strand of NC_061112.1, from coordinate 127,757,694 downwards.
GACAAGAGTAAAAATTCAACTTTACGGGGAGGCCTCATGACCAAAACATTCAGAATGCATACTTCTTAATGTAATTCGAAACCCTTCATAAACATATGATTTCTCAACATTCAAAACCTTAATGAAACGATTTCGTTATACCCATATAGTTTAGGAAAATCCCACGTATCTTAGATCACTCAGTCCGTAGAATAGAACTCAAATATTAATTTATTTTCTTGGAACCCCTGATAAATGCTCCTTGGTGCTTCAATTCTTGTGTTTTGGACGGCTTTGGGGTGAGATAAATGACCTAATTGCCCCCAATTATGCGGATTCAGAAGCTTGAAAATAAGGGGTGAAATAGAGCATGCATCGCATGCTCTATCGCATGCTCTATCGCATGCCCCTGCAGGCATGAAATGGAGAGTGTACCACATGCTTATCGCATGTAGTTACTGGTTTTGATGAAAATAATCATAACTTTTCGCTCAGGTATCGGATTGAGGCAAAATTAGTATCGTTGAAAAACTGACTCAATTATTACAATTTGGTGGGTATTTAGCTGCAAAATTCTACATGTATCAAAAGGTATACACATTCAAAGTAGACCCTTGTAACAATAAAAATAAAAATCTAGCTGAATCAAAAGGTTCTTAGCTCAACTTCTCTCTAAGTGATTCCTATGAAGATTTTTCACCTCGAAAGCAATTCAAACATGAGGATATATATCATGACACTTATTCTCACTTTGAAATAATTTATATTAGAGCTTACACATGTAGGAACAACAGTTCTACTACTAGTTCGAAAATGCGAGATATTACATTATCTCCCCCTTGGGATCATTCGTCCCCGAATGATGGGTATGGACTTTTTGAAGCTCTAAAAGTGTAGAATACAAAACATAATTTTGCATTGAACGTTTTTCCTTAACAAAATATGCAAAGGTATCAAACGAGCTTCACGATAACCCTTTGGGAACGTATAAGCACAAAATATGAGATGATAAAACCTAACATCGACCTGATCCTGGAATGTGTTTTATGGCACGTGATCAAAACGTTGTAAAGCATGAATTTTCCTAAGAATCCTCGGCCTGATTAAGATTGGTACAAGACATGAGATAAGCTTTTTGCGGGAAATAAAAATAGAATAGAAACATTCTCTGCCTCAATTAATACGCTTTCCACTATGTTTTCAGCCATGATTAGCACATTTCAGCATCTAAATCTTACAAGTACCCTGCTAAATACATAATTACAAGAGTTTGAATCTAAATGCCTTGCACTTTTATGTTGAAGCCTAACCCGGAATAAAAAGATGCCAGCTTAAGCTATGGGACTCCACACTCTACCTTTCTTTAAGAAGATTACTTCACCTTATCACTACCATTAGACACCCTTGGGTCTTAAATCAAGAAGTCCTAACCACAGAACACATTAGTTTGTGTTTTCATCGATCACCACTTTCAAGACTATCATTACAACACCCCACTTTATGGATCTCTCCATTAAGACCAGTAAATTCAATCATTCTCACAGGAAGTCTTGCCATATATTTCCTTCCTAACTATTCCACGTAACAAAAGTTCATCTCCTTCTCCTATAGCCTTAGCTCAAGACTTCACATAAAAAAAAATTCATCTTCAAGAACATCTACTCCCCGACCTAACACATTACTATACTTCCACAACCACCATCATAGTAACATATGGAGGGTTATTAAGGGACCCGATGATACAAGACTAACTAGGGAAAATGAAAATCACACACTAAGCAGTCTACAAATTCACTAGGAATCGAGAACCAAATGGTGACCACACGCGGATTCAAGAACAACACAAGAATACGAGATATATGGGTGTTTTGACAACACAATAAGATGAACAAGAGGAGCAACAACACTATGAATAACAACAACAACACAAAAAACTTCACGATAGCAAGATACCAACGTTACAAGATTACGAGAAAGTAAATGATAGGAAGTGAGACATACACTACTATAATGACTAAGAACCAAAGTGTATATTAAACACTAAGAACTTTAATGAAGATAGTAGAAACCTCTACACTCTACGGAGGACACAAAAGGGGCTCCAAATCTGTCAAGCACCCCACGATCCAAGCAAGGAAACAACAAAAGAGAATCCACCCTTTTGATGAACCTAGTTTCAGCCAAGTCTCTAGTGAAAGAGAACTTGAGTGTTTCAAGTGTGTTATACAATATTCAACATTCAAAAACCAACTCATGAAACCCTAGAATATTCCTTATATATTAAATTGCAAACGGAAGACAAAATGTCCCTTATACCCTTAAGAGATAGGCTCTCTTCTAGAGTAGAATAATGGACTGTTTTAGTGTGTATTAAGCACTTAATTGCACTTATCTTGCACACGTACTTGGACTATTTCAATGCACACCCACATAAGTCCATTTTCATGATTATTCTTGTATCATCCTCTCCATCTTGAGAGGAATTTTCCCACAAATTCACGGCTTCACTTCATTCAATTGGACGCTTAAAAAAATCACTCAAAATAGTCCGCAAAACATGAAGAGCCCAAGAGCTCAATATTAACAAGTCTCAGCCAACATCTTCATTTTGAACCTCAACTTCCTCTCCATCTTGAGACTTCGCTTCAATCTTATCCGAATCAAGCCTCCTTCCATTATTTAAGCATCGTCATAGACTCCATATACTTTATGCCTTTTTCTTTCATACTCCTCTATATAGACATATTGGTTTTGTGAAGTGGAGTTTCAGTTGAGTGGGCTATTTTGATAATGTGGAGCTTCGGTTGTGGATCCTTGATGGGAGAGAATTGGCTTCCAAGTCCTTCTTGTTGGACTTGATCAACTTATGGGAGAAGTGGTCTACCTTGTTCTCAGTTTTGAGGGTAATTGGTAACTTGGCTCATGGCATTTTGTAGTGAACTTGGAGGCTTGACTTTTGTAGGAAAAGTTTTGGGGGAAATGGTGATGGAAGTGTTTTGGTCATGCCCACTAGAGGAAACATAGAGTCGAGGAGTAGAAGCGTGAGAGTTCCTTTGACTCTCTATTCAATCCAACCTCTCATTCATAGTAGACATGTCTCATTTGATTGAGGACATATCTCCCCGGATTTAGGTCATAGTCGTGAGCATACTTTCCATACTTCGGTTGATCATTTCAAGTCCGACCAAGATAGCACCAAGAGCATTGCTGTCCATTATAGCCAAGAATTTACCTACAAAACAACAAACAAGTTAGTTGTTCAAAGAATGGTCCTCACACTCTCTCTTTATTTTTTATCTCTCGGATTTCTCACTTTTGATCACACAAGTGTTGTAAGTTTGCTTGTACTTCGTGAGGCGTTGAGAGGTGGACCAAGTCTTACAATGACTCAAAAGACTCAAAAGACTAAGACACACAAAGGATCATAGACATGACGAACGGGTTCAAAAGTAACTTACAATCTAGTACTAGCTCGTAAGTTAGTAATGGAATCAACAAAAAAAACAACAAAACGAAACTAGAAGATCAAATTTTGAGCTTAAAATTTTTGTGTGAACAGTAACTTGGGTGACTTGGTAGCATACCATTGGTCGCGGCCCCAAAATTAGTCACTAGTTGGAGTTTATAAACTTTAGTTACTATGTAATGGAAACAATTGGTTTTGGAGGGAAAGTATATGTCTTGAATCTCCTTTAAGTCTAATTTTCATAAGGTAATACCCGACTTTGTATAATTCCCACAAAACAAGGTCCCTTGAAACAAGGAAAGTGGTTGAAAATTAGATGTCAAGTCAAGGAAGTGATGCCTCAAGTCTTCTCACAAATAACTTAACAACTTGTAGGTTCACCTTTATGAACCTATATTACACTTTTGGTTGTCTTAAGTTGTAAGATGAGATGAATAACAAGATGAACACCACAACAAACTTCAAGAAGACATCAACAATTTCTACCCCAAGGCCAACATTAACACACATCACGACCAATTTTTTATTGTCAACACACGACCAAGGTTCTTTTTGATGTTGTATTTCGATTTTAGCAAGGGTGAAGGTTATGATGAATGTCAAGAACTCAACAACAACTTTATCAAGATCAACAACACCAACAACGTCTAACCAAGACTATAACAACAAGTCCACACGTCCAAGAACCACAACTTCAACACACGACCATGGCCTTGTTCACAACAACAACATTAATTTTTAAAGCTCAAATCTAGATCGACTCAAAGTGTTAACAAGAATACTAACACTTGAAACAACAATACAAGAAAAATAAATCCTAGACCTAGACACATAACATTCGGCCAAGATACAACAACAACAAGTTCAACTTCTTGGCCAAGATCTCAAGCTCAAGAACACGTCTTTTTTTTTCTTAGCAAGAAAGTCCAAGATTGGTAATGTAAGAACAAAATCAAAGATGGCTTTGATACCAAATGATACAAGACTAACTAGGGAACACGAAAATCACACACCAAACAATCCACAAATTCACTAGGAACCGAGAACCAAATGGTGACCACACGCAGATTCAAGAACAACACAAGAATACGAGATTTATGGGTGTTTTGAACAACAATTCAGCCAACACAAACTAAGATTAACAACACAATAAGATGAACAAGAGGTGCAACAACACTATGAATAACAACAACAACACAAACGGATTCACAATAACAAGATACCAACGTTACAAGATTACAAAAAAGTAAATGATAGGAAGTGAGACATACACTACTATAATAACTAAGAACCAAAGTATATATTAAACACTAAGACCCTTAATGAAGATAATAGCAACACCTACACTCTACAGAGGACACAAGAGGGACTCCAAATCCGTCAAGCACCCTACAATCCTAGCAAGCAAACAACAAAAGAGAATCCACCCTTTTGATGAACCTAGTTTCGGCCAAGTCTCTAATGAGAGAGAACTTGAGTGTTTCAAGTGTGTTATACAATATTCAACATTCAAAAACCAACTCATGAAACCCTAGAATGTTCCGTACATATTATATTGCAAATGGAAGACAAATATCCCTTATACCCTTAAGAGATAGGCTCCCTTGTAGTGTAGAATAGTGGACATTTTTGGTGTGTATTAAGCACTTAATTTCCCTTATCTTTCACACACACTTGGACAATTTCAATGCACACCCACATAAGTCTATTTTTGTGATTATTCTTGTATCACCCGAGTACAAGCATCATGAATGAGAGAAACAGTACTCAATTACAACCCATATCTGTTGATCTACCCAAGGTGGCACATGAGGTGAAGATACGATTCAATAGACATGAAGTGCTTGATTTATCAAGTGTCTGGTTTATAAGTAGAGAGTCGCTCTAGCATAACTTAACATAGCAGGAGTTCTTATAACTTAACATAGCAGGAGTTCTTAGGACAGACCACAGTGAGGAACACGGACGCTTATATCACGAGTCGTATAACATAAGTTCAGAATTCATAAAGTCAATGATTGAGACTAGGATGTATACTTGAAGCTATTGCTTCTAATTTTTTTTCAAAGCTGATGTAGTCATGAGTTCGCACAACTTTATCATTTTGGCTAATCCTGACATAAATGAATTAGTAACTTATAAAAACATAGTTCCTTAGAACCAAGCATGATTTGGGACAGAGATTTATGGTTCATGATCAATATAACATAGGGCTGGGATACTTGGAATCTTGAACACTGAGGAACATTATTGCTTCTACTTTGGAGGTCGGGACATGACATGAGTTACATAGAGTGATCAAACCTTAGACATGGGTAAGACTTAAATACAGTAGACATTGGTACAATGGCCTCTTAAATTGACGTAGGAGGAGCTTGGTTGAATATGAATAGGTTTATCATGACTCTTACTTGAAACTTGACACCACAAGAAAATTTGGCAACCACTTTAATCCATCATCTACCCCTTAGATCAAAGTCACACTCTTGAACTTGAGGATATAACCCCTCATCAAATCTATACCCACAACTCTCAATACATAGGGGTATCACCATGCACATAGATGCTAGAATCCCCTCAATAATTTTAATGTAAAGACACAAAATCCTTTCTAGGACATCCCCCTTGAGGGACACTAATCATAACTTCCTCTAACCCCCAAAGTCATCGACTTACGACTACCATTATCATGGGCATAGACACTTGTGATTCTAAACACTTAACACTCCTTCTTCAATTCCTTAGAATACT
>NC_061112.1:127748420-127751398 GCF_002878395.1 Capsicum annuum | reverse complement strand
AGACTGGGTAGCTATAGCTACCCAGTCTCAGTAAAGAACTCAGATAGTTCTTCAGATTTTAGTATATCAGGACTGTCAGATACAGTCAACTCAAAAATAAAATTGAACTCAGATAGTTTCCTTCAGATTTATGGACTGTCAGATACAGTCATTGATGCTGTCAATCATAAAAGTTATCAAAACTCATGCTATCAGTACTCAGCATCAGGACTATCAGATACAGTCAATCAGACCAGTTCTTCATAATTCAAACTGTCAGAAACAATCATTCCTTTATCATTAATATAGTATTAGTCTCCCAGTATTCAATAATACAGTATCAGATCCATCACTTATTAGTGATTTATATATCAATATCAATAAACTCAGTCTTTCAGAATCTCATTATCATTACACTTATGTTGTCAGTATTCAGACTCAATAGTCCATATCTCCACGAGTTCAGTTATAGTTACGTATGCATGTATGTACTCTCACGTTCATATCTGTCAGTATTGTCCATGCATATAACCCTTTGCATTTAGCCTACCTCACTCGTATACTCAGTACATTCAGACGTACTGACGCATTTGCGCTATGGTGCTTTCTCTTATGTTACAGCATAGGTTCAGAGCCATGAACTCCAAATCAGTAGTAGATTCGAGGATCAGCAGTCAGAGTTAGACGTGAGTCCTCATCCTTTGAGGACATGATGATTTCATTTCTATTTTAGCTTTTAGTTTATTTCAGTAGTTAGAGTTAGTTGGGGACATGTCTCATCAACTCCTTATTCAGTTCAGTTAGAGGCTTTCAGACTAGATGTCAGATTAGATGTTCATACTTCAGTATTTATGTTTCTTTTTGGTATTGTTATACCATATTTTTCAGATATGTATCAGTATTGAACCTTATGGCCTTACAGTTCATGTTTCCGCATATTTTCTGAGATATTATGCAGTTTACAAGTAAAGATATCAATCAAGGATTAGCTTGTGGTCCCTCGGGGTCATGAACACCGTGTAGCATTTCGGTTCAGCAAATTGGGGCGTTACAAGGACTAAGGATATTACGTCTGTGAAGGTCCAGTAGAAGGATCGTCATATTTAGGAGGCCACTTGGGAGACCAAAGCAGACATGCATAGTAGGTAACCGCATCTTTTTGTTGATTCAGGTAATTCCTTGTTTCCCTCTCTCGTCTTTGTTTGGTCGTTCGGGCATGAACGATTATTTAATTGGTATCTAATGTAACGATCCTCCCAGTCGTTTGTGAAATCTTTTCATCTTCCCTCTTTTTGCTCTCTGGATAGTTTGTGTACGTGAATTATGACTCACGGGATGAGTAGTACTTATTTTTTAGGATATATTAATGTTTTGGATGTTTTAGATAATTAGTTTAATTAGTGATTTAATGGGCCAAAGTGGTAGTTTATTCTTATGTGGTCAATAAAAGAATTAATTTAAGTGGAAAGAATTTAGCATATTTATTAAAAATAAGTCAGATAAATTGAGAGGTGAAGTACAGAAGTTACGCTTAGGTTATCTCACACAACATAGAAGAAAAACAGAAGGACGACGGCTTCAGGTGAGTTGAGAAAAGTTATAGTGAAATTATTTTGCAAGTTTGTTCATGATGCTATTGGGCTTAGTATAGTAATAATTGTTAAATGGTTGGCTAATGACCGAATTATTTGTTGTTATTAAAAATTAAAAACAAAGTAAGGCAGTACTCTATTTGGTTTAAAAGTAGAAAAACTAGTAGTATGTTAAGAAATAATTGGTGCAACAAGAAGCATTCTGTTAAATTTTTCTCATAATTAATTAATCATAATATATTAATTTTGTCCTTCTAATCATTACGCAATAATGGCTAATCAGGCCTTACAGCGTTGAACAACGTGAAGGTTAGCTAATTTAGGATTTGATAATTCCAGTAATTATGATCTTAACAACCCTTAGACACTAAACATAGTTTATTTTATATAGGAAACTTTGACTTTAAATTCGTATTCTTATGGGGATTATATGCTGAAACAGATTTTGAAACTTTGGGGAGGAAAAAGGAGCTTGTGGACTAACTACATTTGAATTCGTTGGTTGAGGTAGGTTATGGTATAATTGGAGTTTAGACACAACTTAATTGCGTGTATGCTCCTAAATTAGATACTTGTTGATTGGTATTCGGACATGCTTGAAATTGTTGATGTCTGGATTGTTAATGCATGTATAAATGATTATTGAAAATTTTCTTAATGAAATTATTTTATGACTTTCAGTGTACTTGTAAACTTGGTACATTGAGTTTTATGCTGTGAGGTTGTGTAAATCTGATGTTGATAATGTTTGTTTATGTTTAATTGGGAACCACATCGATACGAATGTGTATATGTTTGATCGGGCACCACGCCGGTACGGATATATTTATGTTGGACCGGGTACCATGTCGATACGGATATAATTATGTTGGATCGGGTACCACGCCAGTACGGATATGTATATATTGGATCGGGTATCACGTCGGTACTATATGTATATGTTGGATCGAGTACCACGCCGGTACGGATATGTATATGTTGGATCGGGTACCACGTCGGTACGAATATATTTATGTTGGATCAGGTACCACGCCGGTACGGATATGTATATGTTGGATCAGGTACCACGCCGGTATGGATATATTTATGTTGGATCGGATACCACACCGGTACGAATATATTTATGTTGGATTGGGTATCATGTCGGTACGGATATGTATATGTTGGGTCGAGTACCACGCCGGTACGGTACATGATCATAGATTGTTCCCTGCAGGTCATGACTAATTGGGCAAAAATAATCCCCATAGCATGTGTGTACATATTTGTGTTGATTCTGTGGATGTTTATAGTATGGTTGATACTCTTGATGGTTATGTGACTTGTTTGTGAACACTATTTGACCTGTTATTGCTGTATTTTGTGAGCACTATTTGACCTGTTGTTGTATTGTTGATTTATTGAATA
>NC_061112.1:127718477-127745420 GCF_002878395.1 Capsicum annuum | reverse complement strand
TTTCACCTCTAATACCACAACATAACTAATTGGATACTCTTATTGCAAATTACCCCATATAAAAAGGAAACTAAAATAAGAAAAGAGAGAACGATGGAGTTGCTAGTTAATTCAAAGCCATAAAGCTCCAGCTTCCCTAAGCATTGGTACTAATTCACCATTTACATGACTCTCCATCACTTTATCAATACCTCCTAAGTACTCCCTCCAATATACACTGCTGGTAACTCTCATGCTCCTCCAGTACCACTGTTGACACCTTCATTCATCTTTGATAGCTTCATGAACACAGAGGTTTTCTCCTCTCCATCCATATTAAAAACCATTGGGTTAACCCCCAACGACACCAATAAGCTTTTCACCATGACGCACATGCAGCACTCGCTTGTTGATGTAATGAATACTGCATTTTTAGCTATCAGCTTCGCAAAACCCATTTTTCCCTTTCTTTTCCTACAATTACTTGGATGCCATGGAGGCGTCCCTGATCCACTACTGCTGGATTTGACTGCTGCAAGTGCAGTAGATGATCTGCCGGCACTAGCTCGATGCATGGCGTCAATGGGTGTTGGTTTGGGGGTGAGGTGGGGTTGGGGTTAGGGATGGGTGTGTGTGTGTAAGTGGAGATGCAAGACTGGAATTTATAGACAGTTACAAGCGAAAGACTAACGTCAACTTTTATCAATGTAGTAGTAGCATCACAACTAGTATTTGGATCCACGTAATCTAATTACTAACTATTTTTGGATTTTATTTGACTACCTGTTTTTTCATTTGACTATTTTCATCTATATTTCCTTAGTTTATGGAATAAATGGTGTTATAGTTTTTGTTTTGTTCTAAGTAGTGTTTTACATAATTAATTAAGTCATTAAGAGGTTATTTGGTAGGTTGGTTAAGTATAATATTTTCATTGTAAATTTGAGATTAGCTTTATCCTATATTAGATATGAGCTATTAGCTAATTTAATAGGATATGATAAAATAGTTCAATGAGATATTCCTGTTTATTTTATTCTCCTGTCAAACAACTAGTAACGATATATATTCTTTCAGAATTACGTGATCAAGAAACTATGCTTTACATCCTTTTCCAAGGATCTTTCAAGAATAAGTTAGTAAAACACTCTTTTATTTTGTAGAATTAAATGTCACTGAAGTCTTGTGTCCACATTAAAAACTTAATTTATGAGTGGCTTTTTACTACTTCCACACTTGCAACAAAAGTAAATTTTGGGAGGTTTGTCACAGTATTTAAATTTTACGAATTAAGTTACTTCCTTAACTTCAATTTATATGAGTTAGTTTGGACTTGACGAAAGTTTAAGAAAAATAGACTTTAAAAACTTTTGGGCTAAACTAAGTCACAAATCTATATATTACTATTATATATAAGGGAGAATCTCAAATTTTGATAGTCCTCACAAGGGTATTTTAGGTATTTCACTTCCTTAATTAAGTGAATTAAAAGAATACACATGGCAATTGATGGTGTTCTTTTATTAAATATTTTTATTTTTGCCCTTATTCTTTTTGTTAAGGTCATTCGCACTTGTGTGTTTGTAATTGGTCTATTCTTATCAATTAATAAATTATCTTTGTATTAAAACTCCCTTTATTTTAAATTAATAATCAAATTTGCTCAAAAAAATTATTCAAAAATAACTTTCATACAAAATCAAAGTTAGTAATAATTTTCAACTACACCCTTATAGTAATTATTTACCTTTATTATTTTTTTTAGCGAACATGAAAAAAGATAAATCAATAATTAAAATAGGGTGAATAGAATATTTTTTTAAAAAGGGCACGTAAATAGTAAACATGACAAGTATATGGACCGAATGAAACAATCTATTAATTTAATTTAATTTAATTTAATTATTATTTAATATTTTTATAGATCGCTATTAAGTTAGTTTATGTAAATCTTCTAAATTAAGGTTGTAACCAGTTTTTATATACTTGGAGTCATTGAAATATTTTGTTGTATTAGATGAAAAAAATAAATTTTGCAAAAACTCTTCTCACATGAAATTATAGGTGAAAATAAAATAATAAATATCAAAAAAAATTTATTTCTATCTATAACTAAGAAATTACTTACCCGCAAACTCATTAAAATATTAATATTTTCTATTTTTGATCTTCATTGAATTGCAATTATAAAAATATTATCATGTTATTTTATAAAATATTGAATTACTTGTGGACTTTTGATATATTCTAATTCTCCAATAATACTTTCTTCCGCACAAATAAAAATTTATTTAAAGTTATTCAATTATGTGATTAAGAACTTTAATAATTATAAAACTTATCAACAAAATACATTTAATACGTTGGTCATTAGAATATGTTAATTATAAAGTAAACAATATAATATAAATTATATTTTTAAATTTAAATTATTATTTTTTAAATCATGAGTTTGGACCCGGACTTAGCACGGGTCTAATGAAACTAGTATAATAATAAAAGAAGAATCAAGAAAAGGTGATGTGGCACCTCTTTTCGGCCAATGATAATATTTATCTTTTTTTTTGGGGGTGGGGTGGGGGGGGAGGGGCGGGGGGAGAATTTTTTTTCAATTATTTTATTTTAAAAAATCATCTTCATAACTCACATCTCTTTATGTTCATAGTAAATTATATTCGTAATTGATATTAATAAAATTCATATCTCTAAAACTTTTTATATTCATAACAACCATTTTTTTTTTTGGAGTTTTTCTTATTTTTTTCAATTATTTTATTTTAAAAAATTATCTTCATAACTCACATCTCTTTATGTTCATAATAATTTATACTCTTAATTGGTATTAATAAAAATTCATAACTCTAAAACGTTTTATATTCATAACACTCAATAATTTAGTTTTGCATTAAAAAGTTCAATGACAATTGTTTCTTCAAATACAGAGAAACAATGACAATTGTTTCTTGCAAGGTATGTGAAATCTGAAAGCCACTCTTTCTTATTATTTCTTAGCGCAGATTTCTTTTGTGCTATCTGTAGTCTATTAGTAAACTTACTACAGTTTTATATATTTTTTAAGAGCTATGAATTATTTTATTAAAGCAATTTTCTTTTATGTTATGTGTAGTTCATTAAAAAAAAATTTTGCAGTTTTGTATTTCTCTTTGTCCTAATCTCACTAAAACTTTTGTTGTAGATGAACAGAAGATTACTACTATGGTAATTTTTCTTATCCTCATCTCACTATGGATATGATACATACCATATAGCAACAGAGAAAAAAATTACAGTTCAAGATATAATTCAAATTGCAACTGTCACACCCCTTTTTATAACTCCCAAAAAAGATTAATTTTATAGGGTCGAAAGGGTTTTTTATTATTAAAGTGAAAAAATGAAGAAAGTTTGTTTCAAAAAAGGATTATTTATCTTCAAAACTCAGATTTGCCACTTGGCATAATCGGGTGTGCCAAGTCACCTTTGGAAAATCCTTTTCAAAAATGATTTGACTCTTTAAACTAGTTTGCGAACAAAGATTCCGGCTAAGGAATTCTGTTGACCGAGGAGAAGGTGCTAGGCACCCCCGATCCCGTGGTTCGACCACGGTCGCTTGGTGAAGCCTATCGGCAAATTTTGACACTATAAAATGTACAAACCACTTAAACACAAAAAACAAGCAAAACAAAACAAATCAAATAAAATTCAAAATCAAAATAATGTTCAGTCCAATTATACAGTCCAAAAAAGAGAAAAATGCAGAAATATAAATCCTATTCTAGATTAATCCTAAACTATGCTCCAATGCTTTAACCGACTCCGCGGGCCTTCATCACAGACGCTCTCCGAGTACAAAATACTTCGGGACATTCCCCGGCCAATAAATAGAAGTACCATGGGGCATTCCCCGGTGAATAAATATATACAGATACTTCGAGGCATTCCCCGACCAAATAATACAATTGATCCAAAAGTGATAAAACAGAACCATTAAACACACATTTCAAGCATTCCTTAATCCAACATTCTTAAATGTGCCTACCCTCTATCATTTTCCTAACCATTATCGACTTAAACCATGAGACTATCGAATTTGAACAAAGTCGATGCTTATCCCGAATCAAGGATTATCAATGAATCAACATAAACTAATATTCATTTTTTAGCAATGTTTTTACTCCCGCCCCCGAAATCTCACATGATTAAACTATTTCGACGATCAAGTTACTTTTCAAAATCCAAAACCAACATCGAACACGTACACCAACGAAGATTCAAACATTTAAGCATACCAATCATTCATATCCACAACAAACAATCAACATTTGCTCAAAATATTTTGAACCCCACCACAAAATCACGATATTAACCAACTTTGAAAGAATCAAAAACTAGAGTTAAGAGATGGACCTTTGAAGAACCGATTTCATTGATAATAGTCAAAGAACCTCGGACATAGAATTCTGAATAGAACCTCAGTAGCGACTAATTCCAACTAGATATCAAGACTTTTGAAGCCCCAAAACTGACCTCAATAGGTTGATCGACACGCAAGGAAAAACTAGGTACCCAAACTAGGAACGAAAACTGAGAAACCCAAAACCTGATTTTGAGTATGAATCACCTAAGATGAACCTAAATCTCTGAAAGTCCCATCGAACCTGAAGACCTACAGAAATTGAGCTCTGATGAGCTGACAATGAGCAAAACTACTAAAACGGTCGGATTCCAGCTAGATCCCATTCATAAATTGAAGAAAAATAAAGAAAATTTGGCGATTAGAAGACTAATTCAAAAGACGGTCGGTTGAAACTAATTCCGGACCAAAGTCATCGGAAAAAATTGAACAGAAGTCGGGTTTTCACGTTGTTTGCTTTGTTCCTTCCCCGGATTCCATCAATCGCCTTCCATTTTCATTTTTTTCTTTGCTAAGTGCGAACAATGGGTGATTTCAGTGGCTATGTGTGTGTGTACAGCTTAATGTGTTTTGTCAAATTAATGGTGAGGTTGGTGAGAGTCTTTCTGAGAAAAGTAAGAAGAAGAAAAATCCTTTTATCTTCTCTATGCGCCCCCTTTTCTATCTGTGTATGGTGTATATATGTATAATAAGTGAAGTGAGGGTTGGGTAGTGGGGTAGGTTAGGTGGGTTAGGGGTGTGAGGGTAGCGGTATGGGTGATGTGTCCTCTATCTGTTTCTTTGAATGGAAAATTGAATATGTTCCCTGATGATAAAGTGGGTGTATTGCTGTATATATTTTCGAATGGGGGGGGGGGGGTGAATTCTATTTTTTACAGCTGTCCATTTGTTGTGTATATTCTTTTATGATGGATAAAAAAAATGTGTGGAAAGGTAGGTGGGGACCACGTGGGTAGGTTGTTAGGATGAGATGTAAAATTGGTTAGGATAGGATTAAAACAAGACAGAATTTGTTAGGGATTATATTAAGGGTTGTTATTTATGTATTTTTTGTGGGATACAATTATATGGATGAGGACACGTAGTAATACGGAGGTAAAATGGTAAAAATGCTTTCAGGGAGGGACAAAATTATGTGTCTACATCATGCCCCTCTTTGCATGTAAACACAAAGTGTTTTCATACAAAGAAGTAGACAACGAGACAGAATTTTGAATCGACCATTATTCAAAGAAAGAAACAAAAAGAAGAAGGACAACCGAGTTGGAGAGTCGAGTGAGGTCCCATCGAGGTTCCGGTCCATGGCTCTATCATTACATCAAAAAATAAAAATTACAAGTTAAAACATAAATGAAATTACAAAATTCTATCTACGCAGCTTCTTTTAGACTTTTGACTTGAGTTTCATCACCCTATTCTTCAGGTGGGCTCCGGACTTTCAATTTCTTTAACTTGTTGCTTGGCTTTCAATTTCTACCCCCTATTCTCCAGGCGGGTTCCTGACTTGCTATTTCATCAACATGTTGCTATACTTTAAATTTCTGTTCTGCAGGTGAGCTCCTGACTTGCTATTTTTCAATCTGTTTAACTTTTAATTTCTTTACCTTGTTGCTTGGTTTACCTTTTATTTTCCCTGTGCTTCGGGCAGGCTCCTGAAATCACATCAAAACTGGAAAGAAGATTATCCCAAATAAAAATTATTATAAAGAGAAATTTCATTTGCCAAAAAAGTAAAGTCCCAAAAACAAGAATTAAATTTTGCCCCAGTTTATCATCAAAGGACTTTTGTGAAAGTCATATTATTATAGGAATCAAAGGGAATGACTCGACTAAAAGGTACGTCTTATAGGAATCAAAGGGAATAACTTGACTAAAAGGTACGTCTTATAGGAATTAAAGGGGATGACTTGACTAAAAGGTATGCCTTATAGGAATCAAAGGAAGTGACTCGACTAAAAGGTACGTCTTCTAGGGGTCAAAGGGAATGAATCGACTAAAAGGTACGTCTTATAGGAATCAAAGGGAGATGACTCGACTAAAAGTATGCCTTATAGGAATCAAGGGGGATGACTTGACTAAAAGGTACGCCTTATAGGAATCAAAGAAAGTGACTCGACTAAAAAGTATGTCTTCTAGGGGTCAAGCGGAATGAATCGACTAAAAGGTACATCTTATATAAATCAAAGGGAGATGACTCAACTAAAAGGTATACCTTATAGGAATCAAGGGGGCTGACTCGACTAAAAGGTACGTCTTCTAGGGGTCAAGGGGAATGACTCGACTAAAAGGTATGTCTTATAGGAATCAAAGAGGATGACTCGACTAAAAGGTACGTCTAATAGGAATCAAATGGAGATGACTCGACTAAAAAGTACGTCTTATAGGAATCCAGAGAAATGACTCGACTAAAAGGTACGTCTTATAAGAATCAAAGGGAATAACTCGACTAAAAGGTACGCCTTATAGGAATCAAGGGGGATGACTCGACTAAATGGTACGCCTTATAGGAATCAAGGGGGATGACTCGACTAAATGGTACGCCTTATAGGAATCAAGGGGGATGACTCGACTAAAAGATATGCCTTATAGAAATCAAAGGGAATGATTTAACTAAAAGGTACGTCTTCTAGGGGTCAAGGGAAAATGACTCGTCTAAAAGGTACATCTTGTAGGAATCAAGGGGGATGACTCAACTAAAATATACCTCTTCTAGGGATCAAGAAAAATGACTCGGCTAAAAGGTACGTCTTATAGGAACCAAAGGGAATGACTCGACTAAAAGGTACGTCTTCTAGGGGTCAAGGGAAATGACTCAACTAAAAGGTATATCATCCAAGAGTCAAAAGGAATGACTCGACTAGAAGGAACGTCTTCTAGGAGTGAAGGTTCAATTTAAGAAGTGTATCACCTAGCAAATGAAAACTAAAATCCTTAGACAGGAAAGTGTGTCTCCAAGGGATATAAGATGATGAATTTTTACCATGATTTAATAATCAAACCTGTACAGAAACATTGCTTCCTGTATTTGTAAAAGCGAAAAATTAGGGGCCTTGATGTTTAGGCTTCGAAATCCTTGATTTGAAGGTGACATATTTCCTGTTGTATCAAAGAAAACTTGTGAGTATAAAACGTGGTGGATGGTTTGCAGCTTTAGCTTTCGCGATGATCGCTCTTGCGCTGGTCACATTTGATCTTAATTCCAACCCTTAACATATGCCATTGACTTGTTGCTTCATTGACTCAAACTCAGACGATTAAGAGTGACTCTGAAACAAACATAGTATCTCTGCTTTGTTATGTTTCTCAGAAAATCCCTTTAAACCTTGGTATTTCCCCAAATTTTCTGTTGACAACAACCTTCTGCACCCCTTGTTCTGACTTGCAATCTTGTTTCTTTCATGTGATAGCCGTTTGTCTTGCTTTGTATAATTAAAGAAGCTAGTAACCAGCTTTAAAATCTTTTCTCACTTGTTTTGACTTGGACTAGACTTAAAGACAAGAGAAAAATAATGACAATGATTTTTATTTGGATAGCTGACTCAAGAAAATAAAAAAAAAAAAAAAAGACAATTAATGTCCCCATTTGAAACAAAGAAGTAAAAAATTATCTAAAAATGACAGTCAACTTTAATGATTATGCCATGCATTTGGATTAAGTTGCCTGATCTTTTCTTCCAAACTTTCTACCAATTGTTGTTGAGTTAACTGCACTTGAAACTAAGTTGTTTCCTTAGGTCAACTGCCTTTAAGACCTCATTCGGCTAGTGACACCTTGAAGGATTTTCGCCAATAAGCCTCTCTCATTTTTTTCAGCTCACCATTGCCTCACGGTGTTCGTGAGGGTTTTCCACCAATGAGACTCTCTTATTTTCATTTCTCTCAACTCCCAGTCGTCTTACAGTGCCCGTGAGTCTTTTCACTGATAAGACTCTCATTTTTATCTCTCTCAACTTACCATCGTCTTATGGTGCCCGTGAGGGTTTCACTAATAACTCTCTCATTTTTATTTCTCTCTTGATTCCTTATGTTGACGAAGACAAATAGTTCCCAAATGCATCATCATATCCCTTGCATGCTTAGCCTTAACATCCTCAAAGATTGATCTGAAAGTCTTTCTTTGGTTGTAGCTTGGCTTTTGGAAAGGATTAGAAAGAGAGGATGACATGAGGCCCAAACAACACTTGAAGTGAGGTGGAATTTACAACTTTTGGAATCAAATCAAACAATGAGGATCAACTCATGCCCCAGTTTCTTTTGACTGGGCAATACTAAATTGTTTATTTGGTTGGACCGAGCCCAGAGTAGGGTAGCCTACGTATCTCACCCCCGAGAGAGGAGAATCAGGTCACGCGTAGTTCTGGCGGCATGTTCTTTTGCCTGATTCTGATTTTTTCTTTTTTTTTCTTTTGTTGACTCTTTTATTGCCTTTTTTTCCCTTTTTGAGACCTTCTGACTCTATTTTTTTTCTTGACGGTCTTTTCTTTTCCTTCTTTTGGACACATTTTTTCTCTTATTTTTTAAAAACTTTCTGACTCTATTGTTTTGCTCGACACATTTCTTTTAAGCTTTGTTGACTCTATCTTGATTCCAAAAGAGGGTATGAAAGAAAATAGGACTAAAGCTCAAATGGGGTAAACAAAGGATGACACGATGTTTGGATAGCAGAATAAAATGTCTTCGTCATATCAACCCTTGAAAATGAAGTACATATTATGCAATATGAAAGTGAGAGATGAAGATCATTTGTGATATTTTTTACAGCACTAATTTTAACTGAGACTGTGCATCGCTACTTCTTCTGCCAACTCCATCTTTGTTGTACATTCCTCATGCTTTCGTGAAGCTAATTTTTCTATTCCTTTTGATGTAGGATCACACATCCACTATTTGACCTAATTGAGACATGTATTTCAAATGCTGACTAAGTTATTCTCATGATTCTCAAAATAATTGCCTTAATTTTCAAAGAAGGCTTCAATTTGATCACCAAATGCCCCAACAATCTATCTATTCTCTCAGACGCTCTCTTTTTCTAACTTTAACCCTCTGATTCAATGCTCATGCTTAAACTAGATTTTAAGATCTGGCTGAAAATTTCACTAGCATGTCATATCAGTAGAGTCAAGATAAAATATATTATCTAAATCAAACAAACAAACAACGCATATTTAAAACACAAAGGAAAATAGGACACTTCATTTAGTTGAAACAAAAGATAGAAGGATTTGAACATAAACGAAAAAAAGACAAAATAAGATAGATCCCAAATTACAACCCTGAAATAATTCGGATAATAGAAAAATAAAACAAAACAAACTTTCAGACCTCTTCCTAGTAGGGAAAGGGGTGACTTCTCAATTGCTCAGCCTGACATCTTAGCCACTGGTTTGCATATCAACATGACTAGAGTTCCCCTCACTGTCAATGTTCTGAACCATAATTGATCTATCTTGAACTATCTTTTCAATTTCTCTTTTCAAATCTTGACAATCTTCAATACTATGACCCTGAGCATCAGAATGATACGCACATCATACATTAGGATCAAAATTTCTTGAATACCGATTAAGAGTGCACCCAAGGAGAGGAGTGATCTTACCCCATTGTACCAATCTCTGAGATAAACTAGCATATGACTCTCTAATTCATGTGAAGCTATCTCTTGACTTTTGCCTCATTTCATCATTTGACTTGGATCGAAAATCAGGCTTAGAAAGGTTTTGGTATGTTTGTAGAGTTAGAGGATGACTCTGAGGAGTTGGTGTATTCCACTGTGGGTAAGATGGGGGTTTAATATGAGGCTGTGTATTATATACTGGATACGGAGGTGAAGGAGCAGAGTATAATGGATTTTGGGAGTAATTATGTGGAGCTTGGGCATGAACTTGGGCTTGATCCTGAGAGTGACGACAACGGGGTCTTCTTGATCGTACCCATTGTCCAACTACAATAGAAGATGCAAATTCTTCATTCTTTGTCTCTCTAACACTTCCTCAACCCTTTTGAATTGCTTGAGTAGTCGTTCTCAATGTTGCAAAACTCACAATGCGACCCGTCTTAGTTCTCTCTTCTATCATCTCCCATATTTTAAGGACCTCAATAAATGACTTGCCCATTGCAGGTAACAAGTGTTAATAATATGTTTTGTCCTATGCTTAAATAAATACCTCCACTATTTTGCTTTCTTTCATTAGCAGTTTTACTCTAGCAGCTTGTTCGCGCCATCTGATCACATACGCCCTAAACTCTCAGTATTCTTCTTTTTATACTATTTAGGGATTTTTCATCAGGGATCAACTCCACATTGTATTGAAATTGTTGCACAAATTCATTAGCCAAGTCATCCCAACTAATCCACTTGTCAATGTCTTGGTCAACAAACCATTCCAAAGTTAGGCCTGAAAGACTCTCCCCGAAATAAGCCATGAGTAGTTCTTCCTTCCCTCCAGCGCCCCTTAATTGGTTGCAATAGCACCTCAAATATTCCACTGGGTCCCATGTCTGTCATACTTCTAAAACTTTGGCATTTCAAAGCTAGGAGGAAGGTTGACACATGAAAACATGCATAAGTCCTTATATGAGACACTTTTGTAACCCCCAAATACTTGCAAGTTCTCATAGCCAGTTCTAAACTTCTCAATTTTGTGGTTATTTTCTCGCGTTCTTCTATCATAACAGACTTCTCAGTGTTAGGAGGAAATTTAGGCTGGTGAGTGTCACCATAAAGACTAGTCCACTTGAATGTAGGTTTGAAAGTGTAACGCTGATCACCAGTAATATTCAATGCAGGCTCTTTTGTAGAGTAGGGAGGCACAACTTGTGGATAAACATCAAAAGTAGGAGCTTCATGTGGGGGTGGCGCCACAAAAGCATGAACAACAAGTGGATCCGCGAATGTGGTAGTCTTGGATTGGGGAGTGAGGAAATGAACATTGGAAGTGGTTAGATATTGTTGCCCCGGAGTCGATCCTGATGCATGTTGTGGCATGTCAACAAAAATGGGAAATTGTGCATGAGACACGGGAGGCAAGCTAGAAAGATACTCCAGATTATTAGTGGGAACTGGAGGAGATGGCAACCCATTAGCCCAAGCTCGATGCATTTCTATCATTTGTTGCCTTAATTTCTGAATCTCTTCATCAGATCCTAAATTCTCATTTCCATAACTCCCTATCTGATCAATGAGAACAAACTCAGTTTCCTGTTTGCCATAGCTTTCTCTTTGACTTGGTGCAATATGAAGGACCAGCAAAATACCATAAACCAACCACCTTAAACTAACTGAACAAGAGATAGCAACGGCGTTAGAATTCCACACTTTTTCTTCAAAACCTTTTTCTCTTTTAGAAAAGATCACCAAACCCAAGAAGGGCGCCTACGTATCTCACTCTCGAAAAAGGAGAATCAGGTGTGCGTAGTTCGTGAAGTCTTGCAAAAATGCCCAATTAAACTCTTTTTCTTGAAACTTTAAGAAGAAAAGAAAATAACAAATTGTTAAAATAATTGACGAAAATCTTTTTGAATTTTTCAGGTCTAACATCCCTATACAAAATGAAACTCATGATCAAAGAAAAATCTTTTTGGGTTTTCGATTTTTGAATTTCATGTGAAAATGAGACTTGAACCTATTAACGGAAAATCTTTTTGTAGTTTTCTTTTAAAAATGTATATGAAACACCTACTCTAAATGAAGAGTGAAAGAAATATTATTTTTGAATTTTTTTTAAATAAGATCCCCGAACCAACAATAGGCTGCCTACATATCCCACTTCCGAGAGAGGAGAATCAGGAGTGCGTAGTTCGTCTAGATGGGACAATTAATGATTAACTGACAGACTGACCCTAACTTAAGAGACACAACCAAAGATAGACAAACAAAATCTTTTTGGGTTTTTAATTAGAGACTTCAAATAAAACTGACACCAACAATTATGAAGGAAACATCTTTTTGTCATTTTCGATATATGAAATGTACAAAACTTCTACCATTTTTTTCATTTTCTTTCATAAAAACTCCTAAAAATCTTTTTTTTGAAATTTTTGAATTATGACTGTTTGCTAAAGAAACAAAGAAAAATCGTTTTGATGTTTTTGTTTTTGGACAAATGATTGCGAAAGATAAAGATAAAAAAAAATTGAATTTTGAAAAACAAAGGCCATAAAGAACTCTAAAACTACGAAACTCTTTTTTTTACTTGTTTTTCTTTTTCTTTTTTTTTCTTCAACACTTAATATTCTACACACTTTACTTCTATCACATACTTTCCCAAAATCAGTTCGTCAAATGACCACGTTACCCTCAGAGATGCAACATTTAGCACCTAGAGATGCCTTAGAGGTAAGTCTCCTACAAAGGGCCACGTGGGTTCTGCTAGGTCTTAATATGATGCAAATAAGTATGTCCTAAAGGCTGACCTATACTGGGGTTCACTAACAAGGCTGTTCGGGGGTGCGTATGGTCGATAGTAGCTGCGAGAGCTTCCACCCACTCCATAACACCGACAGCTCCCCCTCCTAAGATAAGGGTGACTCAACTAGAGGTTGTTTACAACACGTGTACTACAGATTTATTGCAGAAAGAATGACTCGGGTTATGCACATAATGCCAGATATAAAGCAGTAACACATGAGGTAAAAACTATAAATAAAGAGTACGTAGGCACTCAAAAATGATAAAAAAAATAACACAAAAAAACACAAACAATGTCTATACACTCATAATGCCAAACAAAGCCGATACAACTTCAAAAATAAGCTCGAATTCTAAATTCTCATCCCTAGCAGAGTCGCCAGAGCTGTCACACCCCTTTTTATAACTCCCAAAAAAGATTAATTTTATAGGGTCGAAAGGGTTTTTTATTATTAAAGTGACAAAATGAAGAAAGTTTGTTTCAAAAAAGGATTATTTATATTCAAAACTCGGAGTCACCACTTGGCATAATCGGGTGTGCCAAGTCACCTTTGGAAAATCCTTTTCAAAAATGATTTGACTCTTTAAACTAGTTTGCGAATAGAAATTCCGGTTAAGGAATTCTGTTGATCGAGGGGAAGGTGTTAGGCACCCCCCGATACCGTGGTTTGACCATAGTCGCTTGGTGAAGCGTGTCGGTAAATTTTAACACTATAAAATGTAAAAACCATTTAAACATAGAAAACAAGCAAAACAAAATAAATCAAATAAAATTCAAAATCAAAATAATGTCCAGTCCAATTATAGAATCCAAAAAGAGAAAAATGTAGAAATGTAAATCCTATTCTAGACTAATCCTAAACTATGCGCCAATGCTTTACCCGACGCCGCGGGCCTTCATCACGGACGCCCTCCGAGTACAAAATACTTCGGGGCATTTCCCGGCCAATAAATATAAGTGCCTCAAGGAATTCCCCGGTGAATAAATATATACAGATACTTTGGGACATTCCCCGGCCAAATTATACAATTGATCCAAAACTGATAAAACAGATCCATTCAACACACATTTCAAGAATTCCTTAATCTAACATTCTTAAATGTGCCTACGCTCTATCGTTTTCCTAACCTTTATCGACTTAAACCATGAGACTATCGAGTTTGAACAAAGTCGATGCTTATCCCAAATCAAGGATTATCAATGAATCAACATAAACGAATATTCATTTTTGTAATATCTCATATTTTTTACTAGAATGAAAGTCTGTCATTCCTATGCGTAGACGTTTCAAAAGCCTCGAACCCTATGTAAATTTAGTTTGTCAATCAATTATGTATTTTGGGGATCTATTTGAGCATGAATTTAGATTATAGAGGTCCCCTAACTCAAGTACAAGTTGAAAGCTTTCCTATAGTTCAAGTTTTAGTTAGCGTCAAAACTTGGGTCAACTTTAATCAACTATAACTAATTGTATATAAACAACTTGGTGGTTTAATATATATCAAATTAAAGATCTTTAAATTATGTTTCCAACGATACCAATTTTGCCTAAATCCGATATCGAAACAAAAATCTATTCCTATTTTACTCCAGAATGTCAGGCTGGAAACAGTATGACGACATTCGCGGTACCTTACCACATTTGTGACGCCCTATCACGAAGGTCTTCAGCCTTAGGAAGAAACCAGTTCCTAAGTGACGACATTCATGGTAGCTTACCACATTTGTGATGCCTTGTCAAAAATATCGTCAGACTTAGGCAGAAACCAGCTCTTAAGTGACGACATTCGTGGTAGCTTACCACATTGTGATGCCCTATCATGAAAGTCGTCAGCCTTAGGCAGAAACCAGCTCCTAAGTGACGACATTCATGGTAGCTTACCACATTATTGATGCCCTAACACAAAGGTCATCAGTCTTAGGTTAGAAACCAGCTCCTAAGTGATGACATTGGTGGTAGCTTACCACATTTATAGCGCCGTGTCAAAAATGTTGTCAGCTATGATTTTCAGCAACTGCGAATTTATTTTAGTAAGGGTATTTTGGTCTTTTTCCTTCACTTTCCACGACTTATAACCCTCAAGGAGTATTATCTTCCATTCTCTTTAGTTAAACATCTCAAAAAGCTCTGTCATACACTTCAACCACAAGATTAGTGTTTCCTCTTAAGATCAAAACTCTCAAGAACAAGCCCTTGGGATTTCATAGAAGAGTCTATTTCAAGGAAATTTTGCCATCAATCTTCACGAATTCTTCATCTAAGGTATGCGTAGTGTTTATCTATGGATCCAATCCGTTCATAGAGCTCAAGAACTATGTTTTAAATATTATTTTGTAAACCTTTTGTGGTGATATGAGTATGTACATGTTGACGATAGTTGTTTAAGTTTCAATGTAATGTCTAAAGGTGTTTTCATGGAATATATATGTTTGTTAATTGAAAACCATGAACTTTAGGTGGTTTAATATGGTGGAAGTATGAAACTCACCTATGTCCTAAAGAATGCATGCAAGGTGTTTGATAAAATGCTTAGGATGCTAGAAATTCATGTTTACATGGTTCCATGATATCTAAATGACAAGTCCATGTTATCTATATACTTCAATATAAATTCCATGCTATTGATGTGTTGCTATTGTTGTGGTATGAAATATGTATGATAATGGAGATATACTATATGTACATGAAATATATCCATGCACTCCCTACCATGCTTAAGATGTTGAAGAACTACATTAAGTATAATATCCCCTACTTATGATATTGTGAATTGTGGACTCCGATCTTGTGATCAATTCATGTCATGTGTGAGTCAGTTTCATTCCATCGAGTCCTGGGGGTATTCATACCCAAAAACTATAGCTGTGTGCCTAGAGCCATGTCATATTTCATGATACTCTCAGTCATGCCATGTTCCATAGAACTCAGTCAGTCATGTGGCTCAGGAAAGTTCAGTAACCCAGTTAATCTCAGTAAATCTTGGTAATCTCAGTACTTAGTGATATCGGAAGCTTCAGAAATTCTAGTGCTCTTAGTAACCTCAGTAATCTCCGTAATTCAATACTCTCAGAAATCTCATAAACTTAGTACTCAGAAAGAGTAGTATTCTCAGCTAGTTATCATGTATCAGTAGTATTCAATTCAAAACCTCAGTAACCTCATCATCTAGTAGAGTCAGCCTTATTCAGATAGGAAGTAGAATTCCACAGTATTCCAAGTAAAATCTCAATAACTATAGTACTCTCTATAAATCCTCATACATCAGTATATTCTGTCAACTACGGAACTTAGTAAACTCAAAATCAGTTTATTTCAGTTATTTATGTTTAGTCTCTTTAGATGGGAGTAGAAGTTAGCATCAAGTGAACCCAAGGATGGGAACTCACCTACCAGTTTAGGGTGTGATTCTTAGCAGTCATCCTTGTGTTGTAGAACTACATAGCCAGCGTAGGTTGAGACATCTTAACCTGTCATATTAGGGTTGATGAGGTGGCTTAACCTGTCAGTTTAGGGTTTCGACCGTTCTCATTTGAGTAGCTTCGAGATAAGGGTCACTCATAGCTGTCCTTACCAGTGGTGCGGTATTGACACTCCTCCAGTTGGAGCAGAGACTGGACCCCAACTTAGCTATATGTGTTATTGGGGCATATCGGTTAGACAACTACTTCCCACAGTCTCAGTTTTAGTCTCAGTCTTATTAAAAGAAATTAGATAATTCTTCAAATTTTAGTATATCAGGATTGTCAGATACAGTCAATCAGACCAGTTCTTCATAATTTAAACTGTCAAAAACAATCACTCCTTATCAGTGATGCAATATCAGTCTCTCAGTATTCAGTAATATAGTATTAGTTCCATCAATTATTAGTGATTTACATATCAATATCAGTAAACTCAGTCTTTTAGTATCTCAGTATCAGTAAACTCATGTTGTCAGTATTCAAACTCAATAGTCAGTATCTCCACGAGTTCAGTTACAGTTATGTATGCATGTATGTATTCTCACATTCATATTAGTCAGTATTGTTCATGCATATAACCCTTTGCATTTAGCCTACCTCACTCGTATACTCAGTACATTCAGACGTACTAATGCATTTGCGCTAGGGTGCTTTCTCTTATGTTACAGCATAGGTTCAGAGGCATGAGCTCCAGATCAGTAGTAGCATTCCAGTGTTCAGAGTTTGTAGTGAGTCCTTCTCATTCGAGGACGATATGATTATTGCTACATTTGCTATTCAGTTTCTAGATAGAGTTAGTTGGAGACATGTTCCTTCAACTCCTTATTTAGTTCAGTTAGAGGCTTTCAGACTAGATGTCAGATTATATATTCAGATCTTATTTTTTCAGTTATTACAGTTTTGTTTTAGTATTGTTATACCATTTTCAGATATTATTCTTATTAGATGTTTATTCAGTTGAACCATATGGCCTTGCAGTACATATTTTCTGCATTTTCATGTTATATTATACAGTATACAGGTACAGATATCAGTCATGGGTTAGCTTGTGGTCCTTCGGGGTCATGAGCACCGTGTAGCATTCTAATTCAAAAAATTAGGGTGTTATAATTTTTTATTAATGTTTTAATTCCCGCCCCCTAAATCTTATATGATTAAACTAGTTCGACTATTAAGTCACTTTTCAAAATCCAAAACCAACATCGAACACATACCCCAATGAAGATTCAAAAATTTAAGCATACCAATCATTCATATCCACAACAAACAATCAACATTTGCTCAAAATATTCTGAACCACACCACAAAATCGCGATATTAACCAACTTCGATATAATCAAAAAGTAGAGTTAAGAGATGGACCTTTGAAGAATCAATTTTGTTAATAATAGTCAAAGAACCCCGAATGTAGAATTCCAAATAGAGCCTCAACAGCGACTAATTCCAACTAGATATCGAGACTTTTGAAGCCCCAAAACTGATATCAATAGGTTGATCGACACACAAGGAAAAATCAGGTACCCAAACTAGGAACAAAAATTGAGAAACCCAAAACTCAATTTTGAGTATGAATCACCTAAGACGAACCTAAAGCTCCAGAAGTCCCATCAAACCTAAAGACCTATATAAATTGAGCTCCGATGAGCTGACAATGAGCAAAATTACTAAAACAATCGGATTCCAGCTAGATCCCATTCAGAAATTGAAGGAAAATAAAGGGAATTTGGCGATTAGAAGACTAATTTGAAAGACTATTGGTTGAAACTAATTCTAGCCCAAAGTCACCAAAAAAACTTGAACAGAAGTCGGGATTTCACGTCGTTTTCTTTGTTCCTTCACCGGATTCCATCAATCGCCTTCCATTTTTATTTTTCTTAGCTAAGTGCGAACGATGGGTGATTTCAGTGGCTATGTGCGTGTGTGCAGGTTAATGTGTTTTTTCAAATTAATGGTGAGGTTGGTGAGAGTCTTCCTGAGAAAAGAAAGAAGAAGAAAAATCCTTTTATCTTCTCTATGCGCCCCCTTTTCTATCTGTGTATGGTGTATATATGTATAATCAGTGAAGTGAGAGTTGGGTAGTGGGGTAGAGTAGGTGGGGTAGGGGTGTGAGGGTAGGGGTATGTGTGATGTGTCCTCTATCTGTTTCTTTGAATGGAAAATTGAATATGTCCCCTAATGATAAAGTGGGTGTATTGCTGTATATATTTCGAATGGGGGGCGGGGTAAATTCTACTTTGCACAGCTGTCCATTTGTAGTGTATATTCTTTTATGATGGATAAAAAAAATATGTGGAAAGGTAGATGGGGACCACGTGGGTAGGTTGTTAGGATGAGGTTCAAAGTTGGTTAGGATAGGATTAAAACAAGATAGATTTTGTTAGGGATTATTTCAAGGGTTGTTATTTTTGTATTTTTTGTGGGATATAATTATACGGATGAGGACACGTAGTAATACGGAGGTAAAATGGTAAAAATGCTTTTGGGGAGGGACAAAATTAGGTGTCTACAGCTACATTTTTGCTTTTTTCAATTTATTAAATTTCATCTTCAACTGTTCTAACACTTTTAGTTAATAATTTGGTCGTTCTTCTTTTGCATTTTACGCAATAATTAATTTTTTTCATATTTTATTTGCTCTCTTAAGGCTTGGTTGACATTAAAAAATGAAGTAGGATATAAAGAAGGCAAGAATCTAACTATTATTGTTCAAAATTCTTTGGAATAATACTTACAAAAATAACTGAAGTTTGACCGAATTTTCAGATGAGCATATTGAACTTTATGGGGGTCCTATTACCCCACTAGACTTCTTTTTTGTATTTTAATGGCATATATCTGCCCACTTTGACAAGTGCATGTAATTTACGCGCATTGGGCGCGTGATAGTGATAAAAATTTGTTATAAACTTTTTTTTGGTCAGAAATCCCCTCAATTTATTTTATATATTTTTTATTAAATTCCTTACCTCCTTTCTTCTAATCTTCTCCCATTTTCATCTCCCTTATTGAAGGTTTCATCTCCATTGCTAAAGGTAAGATTTTTTTCGTTTTCTCAACAATTTCATCCACAATTCTCAGAAATTAAAAAAAATAAGGCGAATTTTTGACGAACTATGATAAAGTGGAGGACATTAAGAATGGAGATTAAAATTGATTATGGTGTCGAATAATCCATTGTTAAAGGTAAGATTTTTTTCATTTTCTCAACAATTTCAGCCATAATTCTTAGAAATTAAAAAAAATTAAGGCGATGGTGAGTGCAATTTTTGACTAACTATGATAAAGTGGAGGACATTAAGAATGGAGATTAAAATTGATTATGGAGTCAAATAAGAATAAGAAATGTGTAATGGTTTTGAGTTTTGAGTTCTGTGTAGTAATATTTAGAGTCAAATGGCTTGTGGGTGTGATTTATATTTAGTTAATATGATCTAGATTGCAATCTTTTTTAAGAAAAAATTTTGAATGGGTCATCTTCAACACAACCTCATTTTCAATTTTCCATTTTCTTCTCATGGTAATTCATTATGGAACCTGAAAGAGCCATTGCCATTGAAAATGAAGAAGAAAATTAATGCCTTGTTTACTGCCTACCAAACGTTTGATGAAATGTCAAGCTCAAATTTGAATTACAAAAGTGTAGAGCGAAATGGGGAATGGTTGTTGCTGAAGAAGAAAATGGAGCAAAATGTAGAATGGGACAACCAAATTTCAAACATTAAGAATCAAGATTTTGGGTGAAAAATGGTGAAAAAATGATAAAAAGAACAAGAATGGAAATGAAATTAAATAAAAATTAATTTTAAATAAAAAATACACGTGTCAATATGTCATTGGCGCATGTATTACACTTTCTACTCCAAAACTGGATATAGCATTTTGGGGGGAATTAATTCCACTTTAAAAAAGTAGAGAGGGTAATAGGACCCCCCACAAAGTTCAGTATGCTCAACTGGAACTCCGGTCAAAGTTCAGGTATTTTCGTGAGCATTATCCCAAATTCTTTTGAGAGAAATTATTTGTATGTGTGGTAGTTCTTCTTTGCTCTTTAATTCACAAAATAACATTCTCAAAAAATTATATTTATTTAGCTAACTATTTCTATGTTTTTTTTAATTGGTGATGTCACACTCCCTTTTTTTAACTCCCGAAGGATTGATTTTAAGTTTGGAAGAGTTTTTTATTAGCAAAGTGACAAAAACATTGAAAATTTATTTCGAAAAAGGATTGTTTACATTTTTTATACAGAGTCATCACATGACATAATCCGGTGTGCCAAGTCACCTTTGAAAGATCCTTTTCAAAATGATTTGACTCTTTAAATTGGTTTGCAAATAGAGATTCCGGCTAAGGAATTCTGTTGATCGAGGGGAAGGTATTAGGCACCCCTCGATCCAGTGGTTCGACCACGATCGCTTGGTAGAGTGTACCGGCTGATTTGACACTACGAATGTACAAACCACACAAAAACATGTAAAACAATCAAATAAACAAACAAAACAAAACGAATAAAAAATATAGTGTTCAGTCCGAGTTATACAGTCCCAAAATAGAAAAATATGAAAATGTAAATCCTATTCTAAACTAATTCTAGACTAAGCTCCAATGCCACACCTGATGCCTCGGGCCTTGATCACGAACCTCCTTCGAAAATATAATACGTTGGGGTATTCCCCGGTGAACAAATACATGAAACCTCGGGGCATTCCCCGGACAAATGAATACACTTGAATCAAATACGATAAACTATAAAGAAACATTCACACGCACATTCAAACATTCAACCAAAACACAAGTTCTACATTTGCCTACCCGAACCTACATTTGCCTATCCATTTTAACATATCATAATTCTATCACGTTCCAACAATACCTATGCTCATTCTGAATTGAACGAGACAACACTAAACTAAAGTTAATCTAAATTCACCCAGTTTTACCAATTTCTCAATTCCGCCTCAAATTCCCTTTTAATGCTAAATTTCCACAATTCATGATTTCTATTTCAACAATCCACAATCACTTTTCAATGAAATTAAGCAACAAATCAATATCAAAGTATCAATTCATCACCAATCCAAATTAAACAACACACGAGATTCCATTCAATGCGCCATATTCCATCAACAATGAAATAAAAAGAGAAAAAGAGTAGAAATGGACCTCAAAGATGATTTTATTCCAAATATCAGTCAATCGAGAAGACAAATCCGCGTGCCAAAAAATCTCGATTCGAACCTCAACAACGAACCAATAGGAAATTCACAACTCGACTGACCAACCCAAAATATAGCAAACCCCAAAACAATTTCGCACCAATGAGACCGAGATAGAAAATGAACGTTTGGAACTTCGATGCTACTGACCCATTAGTACCCTCGCCATTTTTATCAGTTACAGGTGATGGAGATGGATTGAACTCACTGATTTACTTGTTTTCTGGCAGATACCATCCATTTTCCAACGAATATCACTGGATTTAGACCGAAACAGATCGGTTCAGTCAATTTGGGACTGATTTTGCTAATTTCGGTGAGTTCTCACCAATGTCAATGGGTTACCCGACTGAGTTTTTGCTATTTTCGGTGAAGAGAAGGTCGTCGAAACAGTGATGCAACGTGGACTACTGTTTCTCTCCTCTCTCTCCTACATCTTAGTTTCTCCAACCAGCTCTCTCCAATCGATTGTACGTCTCCCCGAAGAAGAAAACGAAAAATGGATCTCGTTTCTCTCCATCAATCTTCTCTATTGATCTACTCTATTTTTTGGGTACGTAGAAGAATGAAGCTTTTTGTGGGAATTTTGTGGAGCAATGAGGATGAGTGTGTATTTATATAAGGTCTGTGATGAAGATGGTGGATGAGTGTGTGCTCTCTGTGTGCGTGTATGTGAATATTGGTGAATAAGGAGCCAAAAATGGAGGTCTGCATGGCTATGGTCAATTGAGAGTCTCTCTTCCAAATCCCTGGAAAATGCTCTCTTATGGAAGAAGAAGCCCTTCTTCTAAAAAAGATCCCCTCCTGTATTATTATCTAGTGTATATATATCCTTAGTTCAAGGGAAAAAAAATGTGACCAAGAGGGGGTAAGTGGATAGGGTAACGTGGGTTAGGGGGTGAGGTAGGTGGTTAGGATAAGGTAGAGGGTGTTGAGATTCAATTGGTTGAGTAGTTAGTTTGTTATTTTTTATATTTTTGTGATATATAATCACACGGGTAAGGGCACACAGTAAGACGAGGGTAAAATGGTAAAAATATTTTAAGGGAGGGACAAAATTACATGTCTACATCATGTCCCTCTTTGCATGTAAACACAAAGTGTTACCATACAAAGAAGTAGATAACGAGATAGAATTTTGACCAGACCATTATTCAAAGAAAGAAACAAAAGGAAGAAGGACAACCGAGTTGGAGAGTCGAGTGAGGTCCCGTCGAGGTTCTGGTCCGCGGCTCTATCATTACATCAAAAATGAAAATTACAAGTTAAAAATATAAAAAAAATTACAAAATCTCTATCTATGTAGCTTTCCTTGACTCTTGACTCGCTACTTGATCACCCTATTCTTCAAGAGGGCTCCTAACTTGCAATTTCTTCACCCTATTCTTCAGGCGGGCTCCTAACTTGTAATTTTATCGCTTGTTGCTTGTTTTTCAATTTCTTCACCCTGTTCTTCAGGCGGGTTCCTGACTTGCCATTTTTCAATATGTTGACTTTCAATTTCTTCACCTTGTTTCTTAACTTTCAACTTTTCACCATGTTGCTTGACTTTTCATTTATTCTCCCTGCTACTTGGCTTTAAACTTTTCACCATTTTGCTTGACTTTTCATTGAAATCACATCAAAACTAAAAAGAAAATTATCCCAAACAAAGAGTATTATAAAGAGACTTCATTTGCTAGAAAAGTAAAGTTCCAAACACAAGAAGTAAATTTTGCTCCAGTTTATCATTAAAGGACTTTTGTGACAGTCACATCATTATAGGAACCAAGGAGAATGACTCGACTAAAAGGTACGTCTTATAGGAATTAAAGGGATGACTCGACTAAAAGGTACGTCTTATAGGAATCAAGGGGAATAACTCGACTAAAAGGTACATCTTATAGGAATCAAGGGGAATGACTCGACTAAAAGGTACGTCTTCTAGGGGTCAAGGGGAATGACTCGACTAAAAGGTATGTCTGATAGGAATCAAGGGTGATGACTCAACTAAAAGGTACGTCTTATAGGAATCAAAGGAGATGACTCGACTAAAAGGTACATCTTCTAGGGGTAAAGGGGAATGACTCAACTAAAAGGTACGCCTGATAGGAATCAAAGGGAATGACTAGACTAAAAGGTACGTTTGTCACACCCTTTTTCAACTCCTAAAAAAGATTTCATTTTTAAAAGGGTTTTTTATTATTAAAGTGACAAAAATGAAGAAAAATTGCTTCAAAAAAGATTCATTTATAATTAACTCACATTCGCCACTTGACATATTTTGGTGTGCCAAGTCACCTTTGAAATCCTTTTCAAAATTGTTTTGACTCTATAAACTGATTTGCGAATAGAGATTCCGGCTAAGGAATTTTGTTGACCGAGGGGAAAGTGCTAGGCACCCCTCGATCCTGTAGTTTGAACACAGTCGCTTGGTGGAGTATATCGGCTAATTTGACACTACAAATGTATAAATCACATAAAACACGCAAAACAATCAAGCAAGCAAACAAAACAAAACAATCAAAAATTTAGCGTCCAGTCCAATTTATTACAAACCAAAATAAAAGTACTGAAATGACCTACTCTAGTCCTAAACTATGCTTTACCCAATGCCTCGGGCCTTGATCATGAACATCCTTTGCGTACAAAGTTCTTCGGGGAATCCCCCAGTGAGTAAATACAAATGATCTCGGGGCATTCCCCGGCTAAATGAATACACTTTTCAATTGCAATAAACAAAACATTCAACAAATATTCCAAGCATTCCCACAATCCAACAATTCTAAATTTGCCTACCCAAACCTACATTTGCCTATTCATTTCAACATACCATGATTCTATCGTGTTTCGACAATATTCATGCATATTCAAAATTAAACAATAATAAACCAAAAATTAATATAGATTCCCTCATTTTATTAATTTCTCAATTCTAACCCCCCACCTAGCTTCGTTTCCATCAATTACACCAAACATTACTCCAATTCATTCCACGTATCACCAAATTCACATCGTCAAACACATAAAACTTCACAACAACGACAAAATCCACCAACCATGATCACACCACACATAATCACAACAATTCAACCAATCAAGGCAAAGAAAAGAGAATGAGTAAAGAGAATGGATCTCAATGCTTTTTAATTGAAATTGCTCCTTCCGACTAGAACCGCGTCCAAATTTCGGACCAAACCTTAACAAACAAACAAACCAACTCGAATAGCCTTCTTTTTTTATTCTATTTTTTCATCGACCCAGATTGGTAAATCCTACAATGAAGACAAAACCGTACTAATTTCGCACCCCCTAGCTACTGTTTCAACAGATTTATGGTAGGTTTTGATAGTGTTTAAAAAGAGTTTGGTTGGAGTGGACGGTTGTTGCCGTTTAGGCCCTGTACTGTAGAGATTTCTGGCGGGTTATCGCCAGAATCGATGAAGAACGATTGTATATGAGTGTTGATGGATGCATCAAAGAGCCGACTGACCTTCCTCCATTAAACGAGTCTCTCTCTCAATTTTACTCTCCTTCGTGTGGGTGTATATGAGTGTTGATAGATGGTGTCTAGAAGAAGAAGCTGTGAGATTTTTCTGTGTATGAATAATTTTTTGTGTATGTCGTGAATCCTCCCTTTTTTTTTCTTCAATCGCGATTCATAGCTCCCTTGTCTGTTTAAAAATCAATGTGAAGAAGAAGATCCTCTATTCCCGTTTCCAGTGAGGTGTGGGTATGAATTCTCTTCTGTGAATTTGTTAGTTGCGGGCCCTATATGTGAGAATGATGTTTGTATATTTTAATGGAAATTGTGAGTTCTCCTCAGTGGAATTTGCTAGTGAGAGTATATTGTTGTGTCCTGTGGGGCCCCTCCCTTTTGTATTCTTTCTATATTTGGTTAAAGGGGATAAAATAAAATAAAAAATGTGAAGGGAGTAAGTGGGGTATGGTAAAGATAGGTAGGTAGGATAGGGGTATGGGGTAGGTTGTTAGGAAAAGATAAAATTAGTTAGGGAGTTGTTATTTTTTGTCATTTTGTAGAGGTATAATAACATGGATGAGGGTACACGGTTGGATAAGGTAAAAATAGGTAAGAAAAATATTATTAGGAGGGACAAAATTAGGTGTCTACATCATGCCCCCTTTGAATGTAAACACGAAGTGTTTTAAGACAAAGAAGTAGAAAACAAGACAGAATTTTGTCCTGACCATTATTCAAAGAAAGAAACAGAAGGAAGAAGAGCAACCGAGTTGGAGAGTCGAGTGAGGTTCCATCGAGGTTACGGTCCGCGGCTCTTTCATTACATCAAAATGAAAATTACAAGTTAAAAACATAAATGAAATTACAAAAACCCTATCTATAAATCTTTTGTTGGACTCCTGACTTAAGTTTCATCACCCTATTCTTCAAGCGGGTTCCTGCCTATCACTTGTTGCTTGATTTCAATTGCTTCACCTTGTTGCTTAACTTTCAACTTCTTCACCATGTTGCTTGACTTTTCGTCTTCTTCACTTTGTTGCTTAACTTTCCATTTATTCGCCCTGTGCTTTGGGCAGGATCCTGATGTAATACCCCGGGAAATTTTTCGTTGAAATTTTGTGCGTAAACGTGTTGGGTTCTATATTCTAGAATGAATTATAAATTTTCCATGTGGAATGTCTTAGATTATGACCCACCATTACGTATAGTATCAAATAAGCTTTCCAACGATATGTGGATCATCCAAAACGGACACCCGAGCGACGAGTTACGAACATTTCGATCGAACCGTGAATAGTAGTGAATAGTAAAACATGCAGGAAAAAGTACTGAGGCCTGGCATATTTTTGCTCCAACTTTAAATGATCATAAATCCTTGTAAAAAAATGATATGGGTGATCTACTATATATCAACGGAAAGCTTTGTGAGTCCTCTTTCTAATGAAATTGGTTTCATCCAATTTGTATATCGGAGCAAAATGTTGTGGTCAATCTATTTCAGCCTATCAAAAGTGCATTTTTGGGTCAACTTCAAACGATCATAACTCCTCGTACACAATGATCTGGGTGAGATACTATATATCAATGGGAAGATACGAGACCTCTTTCTAATGAAATTTATTTCATCCAATTTGAATATCGAAGTAAAATGTTATGGTTGATCTACTTCAGACTATCAAAATAGTCCACCAAAGGACAGATTCGAGAATTTTTTTGATTTTTAGGGGCGTTTTGGTCATTCCCCGTCACCCAAAATCCATTCAAACCCTATATTAAAGCCTATTAGAAGCATTATATATTATATTTCATCAAACTCCCTCAAAAAGAAAACCCTAAGCTCCTACATTCAACTTCGAGAACCTCCAAAGTTCACCATTAATTCTGCAAATTTATTCAAGATTAGAAGTTCCTAGTTCAAGAATTTCAAGAACCTCCAAAGTTCACCATTAATTCTGCAAATTTATTCAAGATTCCAAGTTCTTGAACTAGGAACTTGGAATC
>NC_061112.1:127702285-127715477 GCF_002878395.1 Capsicum annuum | reverse complement strand
TGGGGCGTTACAAACTTGGTATCAGAGCCTAAGGTTTTAAGGTGTCCTTAGGAGTCTGACAAGCCGTATTAAGTAGAGCCTTGATCATCGGTGTGTAGCGCGCCACATCTATGAGCAAGAGGCTATAAGACGTTTTAGGAAAAAGTGTGATTCTTTCTTTCAGAAGTCTATCGGCTTAAAGTGTCTCCCTCTGCTATGTATTCGTGCTCTCCTCTTTCAAAAATATACCTCCACGTCAAGCGAGAAGAAATAATGATGGTCAGCAACCTCAACCCGCTGACCCATTGAATGAAAATGTGTCTCATGCTGAATTTTGGGCATCCTTTCAGGCGTTGGCCCAAGCTATTTATACAAATGTTCAAGCCAACCCCGCCCCAGCTCCACAGTAGCAGGGAGGTGACTCAGCTGCTACCAGGATCTGTGACATTATGCAGATGAATCTACCAAAGTTTTTTGGGTCCAAGTCTGATGAGGATCCACGGTTGTTTTTAGAGGAGGTGCGGAGGATTACTCAGGTGATCCATGTATCTGAGAAACATTGTATGGAGTTGGCTATGTATAGGTTGAAAGACCTTGCTTATGACTGGGTTGTTTCTTGGAGAAAAGGCAGAGGTAAGGGAGCTATCCCCACAACTTGGCAAGAGTTCTAGGATGCATTCCTAGATAATTTTTTCCCTTTGGAGATGAGGGAGGCGAAGGTGGAAGAGTTTATGAACCTACGATAGGGCTCTATGACTGTTAGGGGGTACTGCCTAAAGTTCAATCAGTTGGCCAAGTATGGTCCTAACTTAGTGGATGATAATCGGGTTAGTATGAGTAAGTTTGTGACTGGAGTGTCTAGTTATGTGGTTAAGGAGTGTAGGTCTGCTATGCTGAATAGTGAGATGAATTTTTCTAGGCTGATGACTCATGCCCAATAGATTGAGGCATACAAGATTAAGAAGAGAGATAGAATAAGACGGAATATGAGAGCTAGGTCCGAGCAGCACGGATAGGGTCAGACTAGATCACAGTGAGGGAGTCGCCCTTAGTATCAAGATCATTCGTCTATGACAGCACCGTCATCTGCAGTGCTTCCACGCCTAGAGGTAGGCAGGAGCAAGGTAGCAGGTCATATGCATCCATGTCCCAATACAGTGCTGGCAGTAAGACAAATGGTCCCCTGTGTCCTAACTGTGGTAGGGCTCATTTGGGTGAGTGTTAGGGTAAGAAGAGAGGTTATTTTGGGTGTGGTGGCATAGGTCACAGAGTTAGAGATTGTCCACAGGATGGACAAGGGCATCGTGACTATCGCCCTTAGACCCAGACTCAGACTGTTAGTGCTCCAGTTCCAATGACTTGCCCAGCCCTAGCTCAGGGCACCTCTTCTAGCAATGCTGGTGGGAAGCACCAGAATAGATTCTATGCTTTACCGTCCCGCCAGGAACAGGAGGACTCTCCTGATGTTGTTACTGGTATGCTTCGTATATTTCAGTTTGATGTGTATGCTTTGTTGGATCCTGGATCTAGTTTCTCATAT
Organism: Capsicum annuum; assembly: GCF_002878395.1. NCBI lineage: Eukaryota > Viridiplantae > Streptophyta > Magnoliopsida > Solanales > Solanaceae > Capsicum > Capsicum annuum. The sequence continues at coordinate 127,713,958 of NC_061112.1, read as the reverse complement.
GTTACACCTTTGATTGCTGTGAATTTTGAAATAAGTCCTGAGATTATTCCTGAGCCTATCCTAGTTTCTACCCCAGTGGGTGATTTGATTATTGCCCAGAAAGTGTATAAAAAGTGTCCTGTTACCGTTATTCATAGAGACTTGTTGGCTGATCTGATTGAGTTACACATGGTAGATCTTGATGTGATTCTGGGTATAGACTAGTTGCATTCTTCTTATGCCTCTATTGATTGTCAGACCCAAGTGGTCAAGTTTCAGTTTCCTGCTGCATCCGTGTTTGAGTGGTCTGCGAATTTTGTGTCACCCAAGAGTCATTTTATCTCTTACCTCAAAGCGAGAAAGCTTATTTCCAAATGGTGTATTTACCATTTGGTTAGAGTCAAAGACACTAAGTTTGAGACTCCAACTCTCTAGTCTGTTAATGTCGTCAATGTGTTTTCTGATGTCTTTCCAGATGATCTCCCAAGGATACTTCCTGATAGACAAATAAAGTTTGGGATTGATCTTCTTCCCGATACTCAGCCCATTTCTATTCCTCCTTACCGTATGGCCCCTGCAGAACTTAAGGAGTTGAAAGAGCAACTCAAAGATCTACTAGATAAGGGTTTCAAAAGGCCCAGTGTTTCTCCTTGGGGTGCTCCTGTGTTGTTTGTGAGAAAGAAAGATGGCTCTTTGTGTATGTGCATTGATTACCGCCAACTGAATAAAGTCACCATCAAAAATAAGTACCCCCTTCTAAGAATAGATGATTTATTTGAGCAATTGCAAGGTGCAAGTTATTTCTCAAAGATAGACCTTCATTTCGGCTATCATCAACTCAAATTTAGGGAGTATGACATCTCAAAAACTGCTTTTTGAACTCGTTATGGCCATTTTGAGTTTCTTGTTATGTATTTCGGGTTAACTAATGCCCCAGCAGCTTTCATTGACCTCATGAATCAAGTGTTCAACCATATCTGGATATGTTTGTCATAGTGTTCATTGATGATATACTGGTGTACTCCCGTAGTGAGGATGAACATTCTAATCATCTTCGAACTGTCTTGCAAACCCTTAGAGATCACAAGTTGTTTGCCAAGTTTAGTAAGTGTGAGTTTTGGCTAAGGTCAGTTGCTTTTCTAGGTCATACCATTTCTTCCGAGGGTATTAGAGTTGATCCCCAAAAGACCGAAGCTCTTAGAAATTAGCCTAGACCTATTTCTCCGACTGATATCCAAAGTTTCTTGGGTTTAGCTGGCTATTACCGCTGTTTTTCTTAGGGTTTCTCCTCTATAGCGTCTTCTATGACTCGGTTGACCCAAAAGAAAGTGAAGTTCTTGTGGTACAAATCTTGTGAGAAGAGTTTTCAGGAGTTGAAGACTTGACACACTTCAACCCCTATTTTGACTTTGCCAGATGGTGTTGATGGTTTTGTGGTATACTGTGATGCTTCAAAAGCTGGGTTGGGTTGCGTATTAATGTAGAAGGGTAAGGTGATAGCTTATGCTTCTAGACTGTTGAAACCCCATGATAAAAATTACCCCACCCATGACCTTGAGTTGGCTGCTGTTGTGTTTGCTTTGGAAATCTGGAGACACTATTTTTATGGTGTCCATGTAGATGTTTTCACTGATCATAAGAGTCTGCAGTATGTGTTTACCCAGAGAGAATTGAATCTTAGGCAGAGACGATGGTTAGAATTACTAAAGGACTATGATATGAGTGTGTTGTACCATTCGGGCAAGGCCAATGTTATGGCGGATGCCCTAAGTAGAGTGTCCATGGGTAGTGTTTTGCATGTTGTAGAAGGTAAGAAAGAGTTGGCTCGTGATGTACATCGTTTGGCTAGATTGGGGGTTAGGTTGCTTGACTCTGCTGAAGGTAGTATAGGGGTTCAGAGTAGTTCCGAATCCTTCTTGGTTTTGGAAGTGAAGGAAGAGCAATACTTAGATGCTAGTTTGGTCAAACTGAAGAAGTCAGTCAAGGACCAAAAAGTAAAGGTTTTCTCCCAAGGAGGAGATGGTGTGTTGAGATTATAGGGTAGATTGTGTGTCCCGAATGTTTATGATCTGAGACAAAGGATTATGGCTGAAGCGCATGGGGCACGATATTCTATTCATCCTGGTGCCACCAAGATGTACTGATACTTGCGGGAAATCTATTGGTGGAGTGGCATGAAGAAAGATATAGCAGCGTTTGTAGCTAAGTGTGCAACATGCCAACAGGTTAAGGTTGATCACCAAAGACCTGGCGGTATGATGCAAGAGTTTGGTATTCCCACCTGGAAGTGGCAAGAGATAAATATGAACTTCATGATTGGCTTACCTCCTTCCCGACGCCATCATGATTCCATTTGGATTGTGGTATATAGGTTGACTAAGTCTACTCATTTATTTCCTGTTCATACTTCATATACTGCTGAAGATTATGCTAGATTATATATCCGAGAGCTAGTCAGACTGCATAGAGTTCCCTTGTCTATCATTTCGGATAGGGGTACTCAGTTCACTTCGCAATTTTGGAAAGCTATTTAGAAGGGTCTTTGTACCCAAGTGCTTTTGAGTTCTGCTTTTCATCCGCAAACCAATGGTTAGGCTGAGCGGACCATCCAGACCTTAGAGGATATGTTGAGAACTTTTGCACTTGACTTTAAGGAAAGTTGAGATGATCACTAACCGTTGATAGAGTTTGCTTACAATAATAGTTTCCACTCTTGTATTGGCCTGGCTCCATTTGAAGCCTTATATGGGAGGAAGTGTAGATTACCCATAGGTTGGTCGAGGTGGGTGAAGCGGCTGTAAGTGGTCCTAATTCGGTATTTGAGGCTATGGAAAAAGTTAAGTTAATTAGGGAAAGGTTTAAAACTACGCAGAGTCGTCAGAAGTAATATGCGGATGTTAGAAGGAGAAACCTTGAGTTTGAAGCTGGTGACCTAGTGTATCTGAAAATTTCACCCATGAGGAGGGTGAAGAGATTCGGAAAGAAGGGGAAGCTTACTCCTCGTTATATTGGTCCTTACAAAATTCTTAGCTGTGTTGGTAAGGTAGCTTATGAGGTCGAGTTGTCTTCCGAATTGTCCTCTGTTCATCCAATATTCAATATCTCCATGATTAGAAAGCATATTAGCGATGCTGTGGTAGTGGATTCCTCTGTGAGTGCTGAAATTCAAGAAAATCTTTCTTTTGATGAGATTCCTATTGAGATTCTAGATTTCAGTGTCCGAAGACTAAGGAACAAAGAAGTTCCCTTGGTCAAGGTGTTGTGGCGAAACCAATCTGTTAAGGGTGAAACTTGGGAAGCTGAGGCAGATATGCGATCCAAGTATCCAAACCTATTTTCCATGAACTCCGATCAAGATGAAGGTACCGTTCTTTCCTAAATCATGCACTTTTGATAAAAGTTGCAGCAGTTCAGCTGTCATTTATTATGTGTTCAGCTGTAGTTTCTTGAATTTTTGCATTCTATGTTGCATTCGAAGTGAGAAACGATTTGGTGATGAGTCTAACGAATGGTTTCATTTGTATGCTCTATTCCCTATCTAATCTTGGCATATCTAGCGTCATTCAAGGATGAATGTTTCTAAGGGGGGGATGATGTAATACCCCAAAAAAATTTTCGTTGAAATTTTGTGCGTAAACGTGTTGGGTACTATCTTTTAGAATGAATTATAAATTTTCCATGTGGAATGTCTTAGATTATGACCCACCATTGCGTAGAGTATCGAATAATCTTTTGCAACGATATGTGGATCATCCAAAACGGACACCGAGCGACGAGTTATGAACATTCCGATCGAACCGTGAATAGTAGTGAACAGTAAAACGTGCAGGAAAAAGTACTGAGGCCTGGCATATTTTTACTCCAACTTTAAATGATCATAACTCCTTGTACATAATGATATGGGTGATCTACTATATATCAACGGAAATCTTTACGAGTCCTCTTTCCAATGAAATTGGTTTCATCCAATTTGTATATCAGAGCAAAAAGTTATGGTCGGTCTACTTCAGCCTATCAAAAGTGCATTTTTGGGTCAACTTCAAACGATCATAACTCCTCGTACACAATGATCTGGGTGAGATACTATATATCAACGGGAAGATATGAGAGTCCTCTTTCAAATAAAATTGGTTTAATCTAATTTGAATATTGGAGTAAAACGTTATGGCTGATCTACTTCAGACTATCAAAATAGTCCACCAAAGACAGATTCAAAAAAAAATTTGATTTTTAGGGGCATTTTGGTCATTTTCCCTCACCCAAAATCCGTCCAAACCCTATATTAAAGCCTGTTAGAATAATTATATGTTATCTTTCATCAAACTCCCTCAAAAAGAAAATCCTAAGCTCCTACATTCAACTTCAAGAACCTCCAAAGTTCACCATTAATTCTGCAAATTTATTCAAAATTCCAAGTTCCTAGTTCAAGAGCTTCAAGAACCTCCAAAGTTCACCATTAATTCTGCAAATTTATTCAAGATTCCAAGTTCCTAGTTCAAGAACTCCAAGAACCATCATTCAAAGGCACGATTAACATCTCAAAAACGAGTATCGATCTAAAGTTTATCATTCAAGGTATGTGGGGGTTTTCAACAAGAACTCTCTTTCGTTCTTGTGCCCAAAAGTAATTTTCTTTACAAAGGCATGATTTTTATTTGATTTTTACGAATTTGAAGCATGAACCAATATCTTATGATGATTATTATAAAATCTTGATGTTTATGATTTTGAAAGATGAATTTACATGTGTGGAGATATAAAGCATGAATCTTGAACGATATTTATCATGATTTTGATATTTGGGTCGTGAATCCCCATTGGAAATTGTGTTTTTTTAGAAAGTATGTGTTATAAGCACGTTGATGTTGAATATTTGAGATATTTTGAACGATTTGACCTTTTGGTCTTAATGGAGTTGTTTTGAACTCGAGTGTGAAAGAAATCCACAACGTGGTTGATTTTGATAGATGGAAAGAATGATGTCTCCCGATGTATATTTATATATTTCTGAAATTATTTTGTTGTGGATTGTCTTTGAAATGATCCGAGCTAAGTCCGGAGAAATCTTTAGCACCGAGTGGGAGGTATAAAGCGACCTTACTTCCCTAGAACTACGTGCCCCCGTAGCAGTGAGCTTGAGGCTGATTTATATAGTGATCACTAGTTTGTGTGGATTTAATATCGATATTCCTACTCCGATGGCAAGGATAGGACGGCTCTCCCCAACGTGGGTTGTACATTGGACTCCATGTAGCTCACATGGTTTATGTCGGTTATAGGATCTCCCAGTGTGTGTGTGTCTGTTTCCTTGTGTCTATGGTGAATGGTGAAGTGATTTGAAAGTGGAATTGTGAAAGTTATTCTTTCAAAAGATTTAAATGATATTTACATTATGAGAATTGATATTCCTGATGAACTGAAAGTGATTGACAAATTATAAGATGACTCACATATGTTATTGTACTTATTTCATCCACTCATGATTATGATGATTTTCTTCGGGCTATGTGAATCTTTCATACATCCTGGATATTTATTATAAATATATATGATGATGATGTTTATACAACTGCGTACACCCCCATATACTCGATTCCTTTCGATGGTACTGACCCACATCTTCGGATGTGGGCTGCATTTTCTTGGAATGTAGGTTTAGGTGCTCAGTTCTAGGTTTGACAGTGATTCTTCGGGCACGCTGTTCTATATCTTCTATCATGGTGAGTCCTCATGTTCCGAGGACGTGATATATGATGTTGGTTTCACGGAATTATTTACATTTGATAACTGAGTATGAGTCAGTTGGGCCATGTCTCAATGGCTCGCTGGTTTTATTAATTTTCTTAGAGGCTTGTCAGACTAGTATAGATGTTGGGAGTTGACTAATAAGTCATATTTTGTTATCTTTCTAAAATTCTTTTATTCATGGATGATGATTACTTTGTTGATATTTGAGGTTTATTTATGGAAATCCCGTTGATTTGTATTGAACTAAATGAAAATGGCTCAAAGGGTTAGCTTGGGGCTACTCGTAGCCTCAAGCACCGTGTGATGCTCTGGGACCCATTTTCTAGGACGTTACATCAGACTTGCTATTTCATCACCCTGTTCTTCAGGCGGGCTCCTGACTTTCAATTTCATCACCCTGTTCTTCAGGCGGGCTCCTGATTTTTAATTTTCATCACCCTGTTCTTCAGGTGGGCTCCTGAAACTAAATCAAAGCTAAAACAAAAAAATTATACCAAACTTTGATTATGATAAAGAAAGATTTCATTCATTCATTTTTTGTTGAATGTAATGTCCCATTTTTCAGGAGGGTACTGAACATAAAGTAAATTCCCATCTTCCAGGAGGGTCCTGAACAAAAAGTAAAATCCTATTTTTCAGGAGGGCCCTGAACAGAAAGTAAAATCCCATTTTTCAGGAGGGTCCTGAACAGAAAGTAAAATCCCATTTTTCAGGAGGGTCCTGAACAGAAAGTAAAATCTCATTTTTCAGGAGGGTGCTGAACAGAAAGTAAAATCCCATTTTTCAGGAGGGTCCTGAAAAGAAAGTAAAATCGCATTTTTCAGGAGGGTCCTGAATAGAAAGTAAAATCCCATTGTTCAAGAGGGTTCTGAACAGAAAGTAAAAATTTCATTTTTCAGGTGGGTCCTGAACAGAAATTAAAGTCCCATTTTTCAGGAGGGTCCTGAACAGAAAGTAAAGTCCCATTTTTCAGGAGGGTCCTAAATAGAAAGTAAAAATTCCATTCTTCAGGAGGGTCCTGAAAAAAAAGTAAAGTCTTATTTTTCAGGAGGATCCTGAACTAAAAGTAAAATCTCATTTTTCAGGAGGGTCCTGAACAGAAATTAAAAATCCCATTCTTCATAAGGGTCCTGAACAGAAAGTAAAGTCCTCTTTTTCAGAAAGGTCCTGAACAGAAAGTAAAAATCCCATTTTTCAGGAGGGTCCTAAACAGAAAGTAAAAATCCTATTCTTCAGGAGGGTCCTGAATAGAAAGTAAAGTCCCATTGTTTATGAGGGTCCTGAACAGAAAGTAAAAATCTCATTCTTCAGGAGGGTCATGAACAAAAAGTAAAGTCCTATTTTTCAGGAGGGTCCTGAACAGAAAGTAATGTCCCATTCTTCAGGAGGGTCCTGAACAGAAAGTAAAGTCCTATTTTTCAGGAGGGTCCTGAACAGAAAGTAAAATACCATTTTTCAGGAGAGTCCTGAACAGAAATTAAAGTCCCATTCTTCATAAGGGTCCTGAACATAAAGTAAATTCTCATTTCTTAGGAGGGTCTTGAACATAAAATAAATTCCCATTTTTAGGAAGGTCTTGAGCAGAAAGTAAAATCCCATTTTTCAAGAGGGTCCTGAACAGAAAGTAAAATCCCATTTTTCAGGAGGGTCGGTCCTGAACAGAAAATCAAGTCATATTTTTCAGGAGAGTCCTGAATAGAAAGTAAAATCCCATTAATGTGCACTTCCAATGGTAGCTGAATTAAGTGAAGCGAATTTTCCCCTGCTTCAACAAAAAAAATTGTCAATTAAAAAATTAGTGGTGGCTTGTGGCACTTGGCTATCCCGACACCTGCTCCATTGTTCATTCCCTTCATTTTGTTTCAGATTGGTGGAACTTGCCCCTGCTTTGTCATGTCATTGACCCAAACTCGGATTATGATGAGTGACTCTGAAATAAATATAGTATTTCTGCTTTGTCATGCTTCATGAATAAACCCTTTAAACCTTAGTATTTTCATGAGTTGCCAGACTTGTCTGTTGACAAAACTTTTTGCATGCCCCTTTTTTGGCTCACAATCCTGTCTCTTTCATGTGCTGGCCTTTCTGTCTTTCTTTGTGCAATTGAAGAAGTTGGTATCCAATTTTGAAATCTTTTCTCACTTGTTTTGACATGGACTTGACTCAAAAATAAGAGAAAAATGACAACAACTTTTGTTTTATTTGGATAACTGACTCAAGAAAATAAAAATAAAGATAAAGAGAAGAAAGAAAAGACAATGAGTGTCCCCATTTGAAATAAAGAAATGAAAAAATTATCTAAAATGACAATCAACTCTAATGATTATGCCATGCATTTGGATTAAGCTGCCTGATTATTTCATCCAAACTTTCTACCAATTGTTGTTGGGGTAATGACCCTGAAATTGAGTTACTTCCTTGGGTCAATTGCATTTAGAGACCTCATTCGGCTAGTGGAACCTTGAAAGGTTTTCGCCAACAAGCCTTTCTTATTTTATTTTCCTCAGCTCATCTTTGCCTTATGATGTCTATAAGGGTTTTTCACTAATGAGACTCTGATTTTCATTTGTCTCAACTCACCATCGCTTTACAGTGCCCATAAGGTTTTTCACATATAAGACTCTCATTTTTCTTTCTATCAACTCACCATTCATCTCACGGTGCTCATGAGGGTTTTCACCAATAAGACTCTCTCATTTTTACTTCTCTCGTGATTCCTTATGCTGAGGAAGACAAGTAGTTCACAAAATGCATCATCACATCCATTGCATGCTTAGCCCTAACATTCTCAAAGATTGATCTGAAGGTCTTTCTTTAGTTGTAACTTGGCTTTTGGATAGGGATAGAAATAAAGAATGGCATGGGGCTCAAACGACACTTAAAGTGTGACGGGACTTACAACGTTTGGAATCAACTCAAACAATGAGGATTGACTCATTCCCCAGTTTTTTTTGACAGGGCAATTCTAAATTATTTATTGGTTGGACCGAGCCCAGAGTAGGGCAGCCTACGTATCTCACCCCCGAGAGAGGAGAATCAGGTCACGCGTAGTTCTGACGGCTTGTTCTTTTGCTTGATTCTGATTTTTTCTTTTTTTCTTTTGTTGACTCTTCTATTGACTTTTTTTTTCTTTTTGGGACCTTCTAACTCTATTTTTTTCTTAACACTCTTTTCTTTTCCTTCTTTTGGACACATTTTTTCTCTCGTTTCTTTTTTAAACTTTCTGACTCTATTGTTTTGCTCGACACTTTTCTTTTGAGCTTTGCTGACTCTATCTTGATTCCAAAAGAGAGGTATGAAAGAGAATAGGACTAAAGCTCACATGGGGTAAACAAAGGATGACACGATGTTTGGATAGCAGAATGAAATACCTTCGTCATATCAATCCTTAAAAATGCAAGTACATATCATGCAATATGAAAGTGAGAGATGAAGATCATTTGTGATATATTTACAGGACTAATTTTAACTGAGACTATGCGTCGCTACTTCTTTTGCTAACTCCATCTTTGTTATACATTCCTCATGCTTTCATGGAGCTAATTTTTCTATTCCTTTTGATGTAGGATCACACATCCACTATTTGACCTAATTGAGACATGTCTTTCAAATGCTGACCAAGTTATTCTCACAATTTTCAAAATAATTGCCTTAATTTTCAAAAAAGACTTCAACTTGATCACCAAATGCCCCAGCACTCTATCTATTTTCTCAGACGCTCTCTTTTTCTAACTTTAACCCTCTAATTCAATGCTCATGCTTAAACTAGATTTTAAGATCTGACTAAAAATTCCGCTAGCATGTCATATCACTAGAATCAACATAAAATATACTGTATAAAGAAAACAAACAAACGACACATATTTAAACACAAAGGAAAAGGGACAATTCATTTAGTTGAAATAAAAGGTAGAAGGGTTTGAACATAAATGACAAAAGGACAAAACAAGATAGATCCTGAACTACAACCCTGAAATAATGCAAAAAAGCAGAAAACAAAACAAAACAAACTACCAGACCTCTTCCTAGTAAGGAGAGGGGTGACTTCTCAATTGCTCAGCCTAACAACTTAGCCACTGGTTTGCATATCAGCATGACTAGAGCTTTCCTCACTGTCATTGTTCTGCACCATAATTGATCCATCTTGAATCATTTTTTTAATTTCTCTTTTCAAATCTCGAAATTGGAGGCACTGAAAAGGTATGAACAACAAATGGAGCCGAGTAAGTGGTAGTTTTGTGTTGAGGAGTGAGGAAAGGAATATTGGAAGTGTTTGGATAGTGTTGCTCCGGAGTAGTCCCTGATGCATGTTTTGGAATGTCAATAAAAATGGGAAATTGCACATATGACACGGGAGGCAAGCTAGAAAGATATTCCAGATTATCAGTAGGAACTGGAGGAGGCGGCAACCCATTAGCCCAAGCTCGATGCATTTCTATCATTTGTTGCCTTAATTTTCGAATGTCTTCATTAGCTCCTAAATTCTCATTCCCCGAACTCCCTGTCGAATTAGTGACAATAAACTCGGTATCCTTGTTGGCCATAACTTTCTCTGTGACTTGGTGCAATATGGAGAACCAGTCAAAATGCCACAAACCAACCACCTCAAACTAACTGAAAAAGAGATAGCAAATGCGTTAGAGTTCAAACTTTCTCAAAATCTCTCCTTTTTTTAAAAAGACCACCAAACCCAAGAAGGGCGCCTACGTATCTCACATCCCGAAAGAGGAGAATCAGGTGTGCGTAGTTTGTGAAGTTTGGCAACAAAATGACCGATCAACTCTCTTTCTTTTTCTCTTTTTTTCTTGAAACTTTGAGAAGAAAAGAAAATAATAAATTGTCAAAAGAATTGACGAAAATCTTTTTTGCATTTTTCAAGTTAAAACTCCCTATAAAAAATGAAACATATGATTACCAAAGAAAAATCTTTTTGGGTTTTCAATTTTTAATATCATACAACAATGAAACTTAAAATTATTGAAGGAAAATTTTTTTGTAGCTTTTAAAGATGTATATAGACACCTACTCTAAATGAAGAGTGAAAAAAAATATTTTTCGATTTTTGAATTAAGATCTACCAAAAATGAAACCTACGACTATTGAGGAAAATCTTTTTTTTTGTATTTTTCTTTTCAAGACATATATGAAACATCTACTCTAAATGAAGAGTGAAGAAAATCTTTTTGAATTTTTTAAATAAGATCCCGAACCTATAATAGGCTGCCTACGTATCTCACTCCCGAGAGAGGAGAATCAGGGGTGCATAGTTCGTCCAGATTGGACAATTAAGAATTAAAGAACCAAACTAAGACTTGACCTAAGAGACGCGATTACAGACAGACGATGAAAGACGTCAATAAAATCTTTTTGACTTTTTCAATTTGATACTTCACATAAAACTGACACCAACGAATATGAAAGAAAGAAAAAATCTTTTTGGGTATTTCAGTTATATGAAATGTACAAAACTTCTACCATGTTTTTTTGCATTTTTATTTTATAAAAAAACTCCTATTAAATAAAATCTTTTGAAATTTTTAAATTATGGATGCTTACTAAAGAAACAAAGAAAAATATTTTTGATGTTTTTGTTTTTGACAAAATGAGTGCAAAAGGTAAACAAAACTTTTTGAATTTTTGAATTGTGAAAAACAAAAGCCATAAAGAACACTAAAAGCTACGAAACCCTTTTTGACTCACTTTTTCTTTTTTTTTTTCAAACACACCTTACTTCTAATAGATACTTTTCCCAAATCAGTCCTTCAAATGATCACATTACCCTCAAAGATGCAACATTTAGCACGTAGGGTTGCTTTAAAAGTGAGTCTCCTATAAAGGATCGTGTGGGCCCCGCTAGGTCTCAATATGATGCACATAAGAATGACCTAAAGGCTGACCTACATTGTGGTTTACTAACAAGGCCGTTCGGAGGAGCATATGGTCGAT
>NC_061112.1:127681621-127699285 GCF_002878395.1 Capsicum annuum | reverse complement strand
CACGTTTGTATTGAAACAATCAAAATTTTCATTCCCAAGAATGGACTATAATCGTGCCTTAAGCCTATCAGATTATGATAGCTTATAGCTTCTTTCAAGATATTGCTACTTCATGAGCAAATCGAGGCATACATATAACGTTGAGATTTTTTCTCTAACATATCTTATGATCATAATATGCGTGTGAAAATATCATCACTTTTGATGATCATTATCATATTGTCCCTCCTCGCATATATTCGTGCATTTAATCACCTGTCTTCTTTCAGACATATAATGCACTATTACCATATACACCTCAAGAATGAAGTAAGTTGTTATATTTCAGACTTATCATATATTGCTACCGCATTCACTTCATGGAATGGAGCATATTCAATGGGTCGAATTCCATGACTTTTCACCAAATACCAATTATTTTATCTTAGTCATCATAATATCATCAATATGGTGCATTGAGATCCAATCTCAACGTCTTATCCATATAACGACGTCTTAGGCATAAATTGATGGGACTTAAACCCAATATTTTTCATCATGATGCATCAGGACTTTAATCCGATGTCTTATTTTTTGGGTGCGACAGAACTTAAATCCATCGTTTTACCTTCAATAAAAAACATAATAGAATAAATTAGTACTTACCACGTTATATCCATAAAGCAAAAAAATAACAATTTCATCATGACTATTATTTATTTGTACTTACAAGTATATATATTTCAGTAAAAGTAAACAACATTCACCTCTCAGATCACGAATACCAAATGGCATAATTAAAGTAACAAAACAAAAACGTAACATTCATATGCATAATGTCATTCTCTCTTCTTCGTCTTTTTTCTTTTTGGAAAAACCTCATGCACTGCATGTACATATAAAAATAAACCCGGTTAATATTTTCTTTGGACCGACTAACAGGTGGTTTTACATTGTTGCCCAATATCTCACTTGGTTAGAGCATCGTGCTAATAACGTATTATAAACTAATAAAAAATAAAAAAGAAAAGTAGAGAGAATATAGAGAGTAATTCTTATTTCTCTTGAGGAATGAATTACAATGAAGCAAAACCCCTTTATTTATAGGGAAAAACTAACCTTGGAGTTTGTAACTTTTCCATAAATTGACATACACAATATATGGTAAAGTAGGTATTCACTATATATGGTAAAGTAGATATTCACTATATATGGTATATTTATAACATATATGAAAAAATAATTAGATGTTTTATTTTTCTATTGTTGGCGGTAAAAGTTAGATGTATATTTTTAATATTATGAAAATAAAGTTGGGTAGGTATTCTTTCATGCACACATGGTTACACGGGATTAATGTCTCCTGGAGTTTTGCTTTTGATAAAGACAAAGTAGAGCAATGTCGCGGAGATTAAAATGACGATATTATTTTTTTAGATTGATCACAGTAAAATATGAATATATATTTTTTTGGTCATATTGTCTTTTATATATGCTATCATTTTTTTGGTCAAGACATAGGTTCATGCATTTTTACAAGAAAATTATGAATCTAAAGCAAATTTTAAATAAAATAAATCTATTAGAATGATTGAAATACAATAATATGAAGAGATGTTAGATAAAATATAATAATATAATATATTCATAAAATACATTGATAATATATTTTTTATTCAAACGCTTAATTACGATTTATTTCAATTAAGCACTAAATATATAATAAAGTGTTCGTAGCTATAGTCACTTATGACTCAAGTTGTCATCTCCTTTGATTACATGCATAAACCTCTAAAGAAGGTGATAAGTTTTTATGTGGTTAATTTATTTGAATAAGTTGAAAAAGAATTTCAAAATTTAAAGTATCTAATGGAACACTCTATAACAAATAGGATTATTTCATTAGTGTAGTGTCAACAACTATTTTTAAACAATTGTTCTTCTTAATTTATATTAATTGACAATATGCACACTTGCAAAGCACGCACATAAGTCTATATATTAAAAGATGAAGACCATTACAAAAGCGATTTGAACTTTTTATCCTTCATTAAAAGAGTTTATAACAGATAAAATCGTCTTTTTTCTATTTCTCATATTTAAAACTTTTAAATTAACTAAATTTTATGTAATAAATCCTTCATTCCTTAAATTTTGTAATATAGTTAAATTTGTAAGAAAAATTAACTATGAAAAAAATAAAAATTTTAGCCACTTTCGAATTCTTTTAAATATAGGAGTTTCCTCTATATTAGGAAAATGTCATTTCAAATTGTTAGGCTATAGTTAATATTTACGGGTATTCCAATTTAATTTGCAAAAAATATTTACCTTATCAATATTTTATAATAATATGGTAAATAAAAGTGAACTATAAATTTTATTATTATTAAGTTTTTTCTTTTTTAGTTATGTAAGAAGTTCTAATATTTTAAACTTCTAAATCACTTAAAATATTACCTTATAGAAACTACATCTATTTAAGTAATGTTGGTGGAAGAGATATTCTTATAACTATTTTTTTCTTAAGCTTTGAAGGAAGCGTAAAAGAATCATAAAAGATTACATTTAATCGTTCTAATATCTTGATTATCATATTATTTTGTAATAATTTCTATTCTATTCAAGTTTATATTGTAGATGGTTGTTCGATCGGACTTTGAAGAATTTTTTATATTAAAGTTAGCTTTAATAGTATTGTTCTAATATCTTGATTATTGTATTTTCTGTAATGTTATTATCTGTTATTTTTCTGCTTAGCACAGGTGGATGAACGTTTGATCGGACTTTGAGAGATTCTTTTCTAAATGTTAGGGTTTAATCATATCTTGTAGTTTACAAGTAGTAGATGAATGTTCGGTCAAACTTTGATGAATTTTTGTATAAATATTAGGTTTTATCATATTATTTTATTGTAGTTTCTGATCTATTACTATATATTATTTTTTTAATCATCCTTTGTGTGATAGTACACGTTGTAGGAGACAATTAAGATACCAATACTTCACGCATGCCTGGATGCATAAAATTGTCTATCTCCGATTTTTAAAGTCAATTATTATTTTTAATAAATATTTTTCTTTATATATTTCATATCTATTGATGGCTTAACATGAAATACACGTGCAACGCACGTACACTTGACTAGTAATATTAAAAGTGTGAAGCCTTTGTAAAAGTGATTTGAATTTTTTACCCAAAGACCCTTCTTTAGACAATTGTCTTTTAACTATTTTTTAATTTATTATTTAATTAATTTTTATTACATTAACTAAACTTCCTAAAATATATGGGACTCCTAAAATATATGGTAGGAGAATTAGTTAATATTTTTCTTTCTACTAGACTTCCTAAAATATATAGGACTCCTAAAATATATGGGAGAATTAATTAATATTTTTATTTATACTGTTCAATTAGAAAAATACTTCTAAAGTAGGATTCAATTAAGGAAATACTTCTAAAAATATTGAGATGTACGTTAAACTAGAGAACAAACTGGTTTACCTATTAAAAAAATATGATTGATGCTCATCTAACTTGATTCGATGACATGTCTAAATTGGTGGATGCTTGATTTTCTAACCCTCGAATTCTTCAATGTTTTTGTCAGCATAATAGAATTCAACATGTGTGTGTGCATATATATATATATATATATATATATCTTCTTTGTTTTCATCTAAAATCATTCTTTAAGGTAAAAATTTTGCTCAGACAAGAATTAGTTGGATCAAAATCGAAGCTTTATGATCACTATTATATTTTTTTTTTATAGTTTACAGGTCGTAGATGAATGTCGGTTGGCTTTGAAGGACTTTTTGTGTAAAATTTAAGTTTAATTGTATTGTTTTGATATCTTTATTATCTTATTATTTTATTTTAATTTATAGGTGCTAGATGAATGTGGGCAGGCTTTGAAAAAAATTTTCGGTAAAGGTTTGGTTTAATTGTATTATCATAATATCTCTGTTAATTTGTTATTTTGTGGTAGTTTACAGTTTGTAGATGAATCTCGATCGGCTTTGAAAAATTTTTGTGTGTAAAATTTAAGTTTAATTGTATTATTTTGATATCACTATTATCGTATTATTTTATCACAATTTACATGTGATAGATAAATGTTGGTCGACTTTGCGAATTTTTTTTAAGTAAAGGTTAGATTTAGTTGTATTATTTTGATGTCTCTGTTATCGTATTATTTTGTTATTGTTTACAGATGATAGATGAGTGTCAGACGACTTTGAGAAATTTTTTGTGTAAAGATTAGATTTAATTATATTATTTTGATGTCTCTATCATTGTATTATTTTGTTGCAATTTACAGATGGTAGATTAATGTCGATCGACTTTTAAAAATATTTTTGATAAAGATTAGATTTAATAAATAAATTTTTCATCTTTACATACTCATAAGATATTAAATTTAATTATTATATTCATCGTTATTATTTAAACAAATATTTTATTTAATGTAATGTTTGAACTCATTAAAGTGAGGTACACGCGCAAGGCGCGTACACCTAAACTAGTATATATATATATGTACAGTGGCGGAGATAGGATTTAAATATATATATATATACAGTGGCGGAGAAAGGATTTAAGGATAGTGAGTGCTCAAAAAATTTAAAATCTGAAAAATCACCTCAATAAGGTTCAAACCTAGGGCCTCCTTCCAATGAAACACCTTGAGATTAACCTAAATGCCAATGCACCCAACCAACTTTTAGTTATAACAGGTGCTTTTATATGTTTTATATCTATTTTCATTGATTTTCTATGTAATTATATCTATTTTCCGTCGAGTTTAGTGGGTGCCGGAGCACCCCAAATTCCAACGTAAGTTCGCCCCTATATATATATATATATATATATATATATATATAATGCATAATATTAAATATCAATGAAAATATGGGCCTTTAATTTTTATTTTTTTGGGGGGTGGGGGGGGGGATCTAAAGCCATGGCTTTAGCTGCTTCCTCCTCAAGCTGCCACTGATCGACAGAGCAAGAAAACATTCTTTGATCTAGTTACCAAGTGTGTTTTGATAAATAAAAAGTTATTATTATCTGTCCCAATTTATATGCAAATATTATTATCCTCGCTATGTGTATTGGTTGATGATATGCAACTCTTAATCGTATGAAATCATTGTTGAAATATTATTTTTAAAATTCTTTTCATTTTTTATAAGATTAACGATAGATAAAATAACAATAACAAAAAATTACTTGATTCCTCAAAAGCAACACTTGCTGTGAGGGATTTATTAGGCTAAAGTGAGATTTAGAATGAAAATGTTTTATCTTTATTTAGTGAGGTCAAATAGTTCGGGCAGTAGCCAAATCATAGAAAAAATTGATTCTTGATCTTCATATGCTTGTGTTGGCTCGAAGTGGTACAAGCTTCATCATAAAATCAAACCATAACAATTAAATTAATTACCTTTATTTGTAACGATATCAATTTTTTTTTTTTGGGGGGATTTTTTTAGACCGGATTTGGGATATTTGGTTTGGCTGTACGGATATCAAATGACTTTTTACAAAAACTTTTTTTAAAAAATGTTACTTCCTACCTTGTTTATTTTCCACTATTACAATTGTCGAAATAGTAAAAGGCCATCATAAAAAATTGAGGTAATCAAATAAAAGTCAAAAGTGGTGAGTGATCGAAATTACATGAATTCAATAGTAGTTGTGACGCCACTAATAGTCACAATAGGTGACCCATATTTCATCTTCTTGTGATCTCAACTTTTTCTAAAATACAAAATTTGACTCAAAGTTTATATTTTTTTAAAAAATTGATAATTTCAAATATTACAAAAAAAAAAAGAAAAAAGAAAGAAAGACTCCTGCTCGATGAGAATAGATTGTTCATACCATGTGAGACGATTATATCAAAAAATAATTAGTTATATATTATTGTTTTATTGATGGCAAATCTTTTCCTTTTGAAAAATATGTGTATTTGAAATTTTGTAATAGCATGAAATCGCAAATATTTAATTGTATAAAAAAACCAAGACGATATGTGATTTTCTAATTTGGACCCTTAGGATGTTCTTATACCTTTTTATGGAGTATGATTTGCTCATTTGGTAAGATTTTATAAGAGTTGGAGAAGTTTTGATAGTTTTCATATATTATAAGGCTTTTATGCTTAATAATCTAAGAAAAATAACAACTTAAAGAAACTTAATAAATTACATGCCAAAATAAAATTTCTAACTTCAAATAAATTTAATTTATGACAGCCCCAGCCCTATATATATTCCACCCTGGGTTACCTCTCCATTCCACTCCCCTACCATGAGTCAAAATTCCCTTCCCACAAGCATCAGCAGCGGCAGTATGAGCTTATCATCTACTGCCGCTGCAAGCAACGGCTCTGAGCCGCTGTCTGATGCTGAGAGCATTAGAATGAGTATCGCAAACTCAATTGGTGAGAATGCGGTACTCATTGTAGCTACTCTCAACTGCGGCAAGTCCAACTGGTTGAAGTTTTTAATGCAAAGGTGGGGTGTCATACACTACAAGTTTATTGAGGTGGAAAAAGTGGAGGCAACTTCCATGTTGGTTGACCTATGGATTCGACCGAAAGAGTTGCCGGCTGTATATATTGGTGGGAAGCTATTTGGAGGGCTTGATGAAGTTCTTGCTAGTCGTTTTCATGGTAAAATTATTGCCAAGCTTACAGAAGCTGGAGCCTTTTAGGTTCTATTCTGAGAAATAAAAAATCAATTGCATGAATTGATTAATGTTGCTTGGAGTATACTTTCATTTAGTAATAAACAAGTTATTTTGAATTTAATGTAATGCAAAATGGATCAATGAAATGATTTAGATATATGTTTTGCTATTTACATGTGTTTATTAGTTGCGAAATTAATCGAGGAGAATGAATGAGTACCAAAATGACGTACGGTTGGAAAAATAAAGGAAAAGGACTATACATTTCTGTTTTTATAGATTGCAGATTTTCATAATACAAAATTGGAAATAGAAATATATCGATTTAGGCCTTTAATTTATTTGTGTTTAAAGTTTATCTAACATCTCAAGTATTGATTCCTACGTAAGTCTGATAAAGAAACTCATATTTTAAAGTTCTTGAACGAAGCACGAAAGATCTATCAACGTTTAGATCAATAAAATTTGCGGACAATTGAGTTATTAATATTCTGATGAAGTTTTTTCAAAAATTTTAACTGAAAATGAATGACATCAGAAAAATCATAATCTTGTTTTTCTCGATTGTCTAGTCAGACCGATCGACTCGACTCTTTTTCCTGCCCTTCTATTAGGATCTTGATGTAGTGGTATCGTTTGAATAGAGATCATTTTAAGAAATAGAATAATTCGGTATAAATACAACTATTATTTAACAAAATGAAAAAAAAAATGTTACAGTTTTTTTTTAATATATTCTACTGTATCTCTTAACTTTATATTACACTAAACACACTTCTAGCAAAGTGTTTTCTTTTGATTATTATGACATTTTTTCATCATCATTTATAGAGCATCGCCTATGAATTATTAGTATTAAAGGCTTTGATTTTTTTTTGAAGAACTAAAAGCATTTGCTTCTTTTTTTGGACGATCCGTGTTATTTCATTGTTAAAGAACACTGTAAAATTTCAAATTTGATCATGGTCAGATTATGCTAGTAGAAAATCTAACAAAAGGACAAGGATCTGTCGTTGATAGTCAAATTTATGCTTGTGAAGATCGAGAAAAGAGTACTTGATTTCTCAAAAACAATTCTGTAATGATTTATTGGCTGAAAACTTTCTATTTGTTTATTTAGTTGAGGTCGAATAGATTAGTGCACTGCCCAAAGATTTTCAATTTATTTGATTAAAAAGAATTGATTCTTGATCTTCGTGTGCTCGTATAGGCTAGTGGTAAAAACTTCATCATAAAATCGAACCATAACAACCAAAATTAATTATCTTTATCTGTAACAATCAACCAAATTAATTATCTTTATATGTAAGGATATCAAATTACGTAACTCAAAATTTAAAAAAATGGTCACAAACCTTCCCTTATTTATTATTGCAATAGCGAAACTGCGAAAGTAGTAAAAAGCCATTATAAAGTAAAGACGAGGGAGTCAAATGAAAGTCAAAAGTAGTTAGTTATGGAGATTACATGAATCCAATTATAGCTGTACCACTACTATTAAGCAACTATTAGAGCACAATGATTGACCCCAATATACAATTTAATCCATACATTTATATTTTGTAAAAAAGAACTATAATTATACATTTTACAAAAAGAACCAAAGTTTTATAAAAAAACAAGTCCATACTCAACCCGACGTGAAAAGATTGTTCATATCATATAGAAGGATTACATCAAAGAATAAGTAGTTATTACTATTATTGTTGATTTATTAGTTCGACAAATCTTTGTAAGATTATGTGTATTAAATAATTTGTAATGACATATAATTGCAAATGTTTTACCAAAAAGAAACATGGAGATGTATGATTTATAAATCGAGTATCTTAGGAAATTTTGATAGCTTATTTCAAATAAAGTATTGTTTGCTCATTTATGATAAGATTCTATAAGAATTAGAGGAAGTTTTGATAATTTTGAAAAATTATAAAATTTTGGTGTTTATACATTAAAAATAAATATAGTACAGTTTATGAAATTTAATCAATAAATTAATGTCCAAATAAAATTTCAAACTTCAAATCAAATTTAATTACATAAATCCAGCACGACTATAAAGGCACAATAGTTGATGTGGTTTCCCACTTGTAGTTGTCCACCCCTATATATTCGACCCTGGCTTGCATCTCCACTTTACACCACTCCTCTCATATACGATGTGTCAAAATATTTCCAACAACAAATTTTTTTTCCCACAAGCAGCAGCACTATGACCTTATCATCTGCTGCTGTTTTAAGCAGCGGCCTGACAATCAAAGCGTGACAACAGGTATCGCTAAGTCAGCAACAACAACAACAAACCCAGTGTAATCCCACACAGTGGGGTCTGGGGAGGGTAAGATGTACGCAGTCTATACCACTACCTACGAAGAAGTAGAAAGACTATTTCCGATAGACCCCCGGCTCAAGACTTATCGCTATGTCAGCACTAGCTGAAAATGCGATAGTGATTGTTGCCACGCTCGGGTGCATCAATTGCACCGGGTTGATGCGTATGATGCAAAGGTACGACATCAAAAACTTCAGTGACATAGAACCAGTGGAGTTGCCGGCTGTATATGTTGGTGGGAAGCTGGTTGGAGGCTTTAATGAAGTTCTTGTGAGTTGTTTTAAGGGTGGATTTATACCCATGCTTGAAGAAGCTGGAGCCTATAATTAGTTTCTTTGTTGGAAAAAAAAATTCAATTGCATGAATTAATAAATGTTGCTTGGAATTTCATTTTATAATAAACAAGTCCTTTGGAATTTATTGTAATGCAAAGTGGATTAATGAAAGGATTTAGATACATGTTTTGCTATTTACATGTGTTTTTTGTTGCGAAATTAGTCAAGAATTATAAAATGACGGTTGAGAAAATAAAGGAAAAGGGCCATACATTTCTATTTTCTATATACAATTGAAGATTTTCATAATACCTAGTGGAAACAAAAATATTCTTAGGTATTTAATTGTTTGTAGTTGAAGTTTATTTACATCTCAAATATTGATTCCAACACAAGTCTGATAAATAAACTCATCTTTTAAAATTCTTTGATAGCATGAAAGATATATCAACGAATGTTTAGATCAACAGAACTTGAGGACAACTGCATTATTAATATTCTGCTGAATATTTTTTGAAAAAATTATATATTATAGACAAAATACTATATTAAATACATGATATGATTAATGCTTTAAAAAATTACAATTCATAGTCATTTGGTAGTTAAAAGTCAATTTTTTTGTGGGCCCTATATACAAATATATTAAGATTTGTATCAATTTTCTCTCTCATATATTTATTTTTGGTATTTTCTATTCTCTCTCTATCTTATTGACTCAAAAAAAGGCAACAACGCAATATCAAAACACAAAATTTTTTATGATATCTTCTTCAACTATTTTTTTCTTAATTTTCTCTCAAAATCACTCTAATATCCTTTATTTTAAATTAAAGAAACGACAACATTGACAACATCATAATACATGATTGTTTAAGAGATCTTCTTCAACTTTTTTCTCCTTATTTTTCTCTCAAAGTCACTCTAATATCACAAAATATAATCCTTGATTTTTCTGTGATAAATCGTTTTTGCGGATTTTTCACCACAACAAATTAGTTTAGGATATTTATTGACATTAGGTTTTTTTTTAAAATTTTTATATATTATGTTAGTTAGTCGTTAAATTTCTTCGTTGTTCATATATTTTACAAAAAAAAAATAGAAAAGGGGGAGCACTCCCCCATTTTTATAATTTTTTCGTTTTTGCGGATTTTTATTTTATAATATAAATTTTTATATATTATGTAAGTCACTCCCCCATTTTTTTTGATGGATGATTTATCAAAAAAAAAAGGAAAGAATTTTGCATCTTCTAGCAAGGCGGAAAGGAAAAAATATTTTAAGGTATCTAAATCTAAAAGGAGGAGCAATGAGAAGTTGACAATGATTACGAGGTTCTTTTATATATATTCTCATGAAACATAATTGTTGGTCAATATACATTTTTGTTTTAATATATGTAGATACGTGTACTTTTTTTTTTGTAGAATAATACATGCATATATATACAGAGTTAGAGTGTATGTATATATATACAGTTTGTATTTTTGATATATGTATATACAATTTACATATATGTATATACAGTTAACTTTCACATATATATTTTGAAGAATAATGCATATGCAGATATATACAGTTTTAGAGTGCATATATGTATATACATTCAAATTTGTATATATAGATATACAAACAACAGATATACAAATAATAAACATATATGTATCTGTTTATTTCGTTTGCATATATGTATATACAGATATACAAACAAAAGATATATAAATAATAAATAACAATTTTGATTTGAATATATATATATATATATATATATATATATATCATTTGCAATATCGTTTACAAACAACATTCAAATTTGTATATACAAATATACAAACAACAAATATACACATAATAAACAACAGTTTTGATTTGAATATATGTATACTTCATTTGCATATATGTATATATAGATATACAAACAACAGATATACAAATATCAAATTTATGTAAACTAATATACATATATACAAACAATAGATGTACAAATAATAAAAACAATCTTGGTAACCTTTAAAACAGATATACAAATACAATTATACACTTATTTTAATAGATATACAGAAATTCAAATATACTATTAATAGATATATATAAAAAAATATTAAAAGACTGTCAGTATGTATATTATGAAATATGCAGTAGAGTAATGAATGAATATATCACACAATTTGCAATTACAAATGGAAAATTGAAAAAAAAAAAAAAAACTAACACAAACAAAGATTATAACATTTTAACAACTTCTGTGAAAAAAAATTCAAAATTACGAAAATAAAAATTGAACGAAAATTGAAACACAAAATTAAAATTGAAGTTATTGTATACAAAAATAATAGTAATTACAAAATTGACAATTTGAAAGTGTTTGAAGTTTATATTGTGCATTCAATTTCGAAAATCTAATTCAAACCAATAATAAAATTGATTTTCATTATGTTGAAATTGAATCAATTTTTATTGCGTATTAGTTTCAAAAAAGGATTTCAGTAAATAAATTCAAGTAAAAAAATAATTTGCGTAAATCGTATATACCAGAATTTTGTATACACGAATTACCAACTTTCCCTTGTAGATCACAATTTTTTTTTTTAAAAAAAATTATCAATTTTTGAGGGAGTAATTAACACATAAATTCATATTTATTGATCTGTTATATCAGAGAAATAAATGAAAAGTTGGAGAAGATTAAGGACATTTATTACATTAAAATTTTCTTTTTTATCTCTTATGTTGTTATGAACTTTTCCTTCTTTTTTGTATATATACATAAAACTGTTATTTATTTTGTCTCAGAATTGTAAATATGAAATTTAGACTAAAAAGTTAGTTATAGATACTCTAATGAGACTATATGTGAATTTTTGCCATTTTTTTTTTCTTAATTTTAACTAAAAATGAAACACATAAGAAAAATCACAGTCTTATTAGTCTCAAGCCGTCGAGACTGAGTGTTTTGCCATTTTTTTTCTTCTTATTTTTAACTAAAAATGAAACACATAAGAAAAATCACAGTCTTATTTGTCTCAAACCGTCGAGACTGAGTGTTTCGATGATAAAGATCATACTGAGAAATATAATAATTCCATATAAATATAACTATTATATAAACAAGATTGAAAACATGTAACAATTTTTTTGTCAATATTAATTTATCTTTATTTTGTGTTACACACACACTTTTTCTGGCAAAGTGTTTTCTTACAAGATTTACTATGATATTTTTTCCATCATCATTTACAGGAGAACCGACTGTGAATTAGTAGAAAATTAAAAGCTTTGATCTTTTTTTTCTAAAATTTTCATGTCTGGTATAAAGAACTATCGGGAGTTCATACGTCTTGATAATGATGTTTGGCCTGTACAATTCTGAGCAATATCGACCATACTTATAAAATTAATAATTTTATTAAAAATAATAAAATTGCCCTGTTACAGTTTTATTATACATTCGTTTGAATATATAATGACATATTATACATAGTTAATGAAAAAACTATTACAAATCAAAACATTCGTCAACACAGAAATTCATTCAAAACAGCTATTACAAAACAAAACATCCATTAAAGCATCAACAAATAAAGATAATTTTTGGATTCATACCTTTGTTTGTCAGATCATTTAGAAAAGGTGTTGAAGCCATTCGATATCGCATATTTTGCCATTTACAATATTTGATATCGCATAGTGTCAGATAGTCAATATTTAATACCATCGCAATCGTCGCAATCAATTTCAAAAAGTTAATACTTTCATAAACAATAATGACATCACGTTTGTATGATTTATAACTAATTTTCGACTCCCAGACATCGGAATGATGCAACAATATCGGGATGTTCATCTATTTTTTTCCCCAGAAATCAAGAAAGAAGACGATTTTTTTCTTCTGAGGAACGTATATCAATAATGACGAAAATTAACAGTAAGGTTTAAGAGTTTTTTTGAAATTTAAATTTCAGTTACTATATTAAATCATACTCTACATAATTAGAGGTATTTAATGGCGTAATTTAAGAATTTTGAAGATATTTTCTGATTACTCTTTCCTTAATTTTAGGCAAAACAGTTTTATTATACATCACACCGATGTATAACAAACCCAGAATGTATAAGCATATTTTGTAAATAGGAAGAGAGAAAACCTTAAGGGATTATCTGTAAATATTTTCAAATTACACGAAATTTCTGTGGATTACACTTTTTTTTTTTTTGGAAGAACTAAAGGCTTTAACTTCTGCTTTGGACTCGGTGTTTTTTCATTAACTAGTTTAGGTGTACGCGCCTTGCGCGTGTATCTCACTTTAATAAGTTCAAATATTACATTAAATAGGATATTTGTTTAAATATGAATATAGTAATTAAATTTAATATCTTTTGAGTATGTAAAGATGGAGAATTTATTTATTCAACCTAATCTTTACCAAAAAATATTTTAAAAAATCGATCGACATTCATCTACCATCTGTAAATTGCAGCAAAAATCTACAGCTAAATCTAATCTTTACACACAAAAATTAAATCTAATCTTTACACACAAAAATTAAATCTATCCGTTGTAGACACGTAATTTTATCCCTCCCAAAAATTCAATTTATCCATTTTTACCTCCCGTTGTTATACACTCTCACCCACGTGATCATCCCTTCATAAAATGACAAAAATAACAATCCGTAATAAATTTTACCTTGTTTTAATCCTATCCTAACAACCTGTCCAATTAAAAGTGGACATCTCACACCTCACCGCTCTATACCCCTACCCTCACCTACCCTACCCCTACCTCCTTACCCCACTCACGTGTCCCACACATCAAAAAAGGGAACCATCAATATATACACGAAGAGAGAGAGCATAGAAGGGGGGATCTCCATTTTTTTTCCTTCACTCTGAGGAGAATACGCAGTACCATATTCATACATAGACAAGTAGCACACAGGAAAAAATACTCTCCACTCATCCTCACGCAGATCACCAAAAATACACACAACACCCATCGATTCACTCATAGCTAGTCACCGAAAAAAATCCTCCACTCACCGAAAAACACTCAAGCACCGAGCAATACACGCACACACATGCTGAGATTGGACGGGGAGAGGGAATCGAAGGAGAATGGGGAGAAAAACAGAGGAGATTGAGAGAGAGAGTTGATCGGAGTGAGGAAAATAGCGAGGGTAGTGTTTTCCGGTGAAAACTTTACCAGAATCGCCACCGGAAAAGTACCGCCAGTTTTCTTTATTACACCGTCGCTGAAAAACATGAACCAGTAGCAAATTCTTACTGAAATCGACCTTATTTTGAATCGATTTTTTGCGTTAGTTTCGAGTGCGGGTTCGGTGTGTTTTGTTGCGATTTCTATGTTCGTTCATCGGTCTTCATACTGGTTCAAGGATTTGTTTTCTGTTTTGTCTCGATCGGTTCATCGTGGTCAGTTTGGAGTTTCAATTTTGGTGCTATCGAGTTTGGATTTGGTTAGCTTTTGAGGTTCGAATGGAAGATTTCGGACGCGGATTCTATCAAAATTAATCAGAATAATACATCGATTTTTGAAAGCACTGAGGTCGAATTCTATTTTCTCTCTTTTTAATTTTTACGTAATCGTGAATGATTTGTGTGTTGGAATGTTTGAATCTTGATTGTGTATTGGTTGATGTTGGATTTGAATGTTGAAAAGTGAATTGTTAATCGATGCATGTGTTAATCATTGGTTGAGAATGAATTTGGGACAACATTGAAAAATTGCTAAAGTGAATTAGGATTAATTTTGATTTATTGTTGTTTTGATTCATTAACGTCGTGATAGTGCCATGATAGATTGAGTTGGGTAGGCAAATAGTAGGTTCGGGTAGGCAAATTTCAAAAATTGTGGAATGTTGAATGCTCGAAACATGTGTTGAATGACTTGGTTTTATTGCTTTTGGATCAAATGTATTATTTGACCGGGGAATGCCCCAATGTATTTGTGTTTATTCGCCGGGAAATGCCCCCCTGTATTTTGTACTCGGAGGACGCCCGTGACGAAGGCCCGAGGCATCGGTTAAAACAATGGAGCGTAGTTTAGGATTAGCCTAGAATAGAGTAGGTTTATATTTCCATATTTTCTTTTATTTCGGGACTGTATAATTGGATTGGACACTAAATTTTGGATTGTTTTGTTTTGTTTGTTTGATTGATTGTTTTGCATGCTTTGTGTGGTTTATACATTTGTAGTGTCAAATTAGCCGATACGCTCTACCGAGCGACCATGGTCGAACCACGGGATCGAGGGGTGCCTAACACCTTCCCCTCGGTCAACAGAATTCCTTAGCCAGAATCTCTGTTTGCGGATCAGTTTTAGAGTCAAAACAGTTTTGAAAAAGGATTTTCAAAGGTGACTTGGCACACCCGATTATGCCAAGTGGAGACTCTAAGTTTTGAATGTAATAATCCTTTTCGAAACGAATCTCATTTTTTTCACTTAGTAATAAAAAACCCTTTCAAAACTTAATCGATAATCTTTTGGAGTTAAAAAAGGGTGTGACATCCGTGATAGCTTATCTTTCTTTCATATACATATATTATATTTTTAATACGTTCCTGTTGGAATAGAGTCTCTTTAAGTCAAATCGAAGAAGTCTCAATAGCATGCTCCTCATGAATCCTTCTTCTCCTGTACAAAAACATCAAAGAATTAATTAATAATGACTTATATATATTTATTCATATATTAATTGAACAAGGTA
Source organism: Capsicum annuum (assembly GCF_002878395.1). Taxonomy (NCBI): domain Eukaryota; kingdom Viridiplantae; phylum Streptophyta; class Magnoliopsida; order Solanales; family Solanaceae; genus Capsicum; species Capsicum annuum. Next base: position 127,683,269 of record NC_061112.1, on the reverse strand, counting down.
ATATCTAATCTTTACACACAAAAATCTACATCAAAATAATACAATTAAATCTAATCTTTACACACAAAATTTTTCTCAAAGTAAGCTGACACTCATCTACTACCTGTAAACAGTAAGAAAATAATACGATAATAGAGATATCAAAATAATATAACTAAACCTAACTTTTACATAAAATAATTTCTCAAAATCGACCAACATTTATCTATCACATGTAAACTGCAACAAAATAATACGATAAAAGTGATATCAAAACAATACAATTAAACTTAAATTTTACACACAAAAATTTTTCAAAACCGATCGAGATTCATCTACGAACTGTAAACAACCACAAAATAACAAACTAATAGAGATATTACGATAATACAATTAAACCTAACCTTTACCTAAAAAAAAAAATTCAAAGCCGACGCACATTCATCTAGCATTTGTAAATTAAAATAAAACAATAAGATAATAAAGATATCAAAACAATACAATTAAACCTAACTTTTACACAAGAAATTCTTCAAAGCAACCAACATTCATTTAGGACCTGTAAACTATAAAAAAAAATAATATAATAGTGATTACAAAACTTCGATTTTGGTTCAACTAATTCTTTTCTGAGCGAAACTACTTCAAAAACACAAAAAACAAAACTTTAATATCCTTTGGAACAAAGTTAAGACATTAAAAAAAACGTGATTCATAAATTAAAAATAATTTAACTTTCTACGCTAATTGCAATGTCCATATCCTTCTATCTAATATAACTATATAAAAAAAATCACAATTTTTTTGACACTACAAAAAATACGATTCATAAATTAAAAATAATGTAACCTCCTACCCTAAATCGTGATCTCTATACCTATTTAATGCATCTATATGAAAAAAAAATTAATTACAAACTGCCTCAAATATCACTATTAGGATATATAACAACTAAAGTAATCAATCATTATGTAAGATAAGGCAAAGCAAGTTAGAGAAGCTTGACATGCAAAAAAGAAACTGATATTAAAGCTTCGTAATTTTCTTTTGAGAAAACTAACCAGGTGATGCTATTGATATTTTAGATATATATAAGAGATGGTTTTAGGCTGCTTGGTCCGTGAATTTACTATATCACCCTTAATTAATTATTATAAATTATTTATATATTAAAATGTTAATAATATTTAATTAAAAAATAAAGTAGACATTTACGACATGTCTGCTTCAGTTGATTCAACCATGATTTTACTATATTACCCCTAATTAATTATTATAAGTCATCTATGTATTAAAAACTAGTAATATTAAATCTGTAATTTCACTATATCACCCTTAATTATTTATTATAAGTCAGTTATGTATTAAAAATTAATAATATTTAATTAGAAAAAGGTAAAATAGACATTTATAATATGTCTAGTTCAACAGTAATTTTACTATATCACCCCAAATTAATTATTATAAGTTATTTATATATTAAAAAAATAATATATTTTATTAAAAAAATAAATTTACATTTATAATATGTCTACTTAAATTACTTCAACCATAATTTTGCTAAATATCACCTCTAATTAATTATTGTAAGTCATCTAAGTATTAAAAAATTAATAATATTTAATAAAAAAGATAAAATATATAAAATGATAATTAACTCTTGATGTTT
>NC_061112.1:127658573-127678621 GCF_002878395.1 Capsicum annuum | reverse complement strand
ACATGCCACATAGGATGGATTAATATTCTCTTTATATATATATATATATATTGATTGCAAACTTAAAAAATCTTCCTTTCTTTTACTAACAAATTTGTGTCTCTAATTTAATGGTGTCAAATAAATTGACACGCAAAAAAGTTTATTATAACATTAACTTCTTATTTTTAGGATAAGGTTAGATGAAACAATAATAAGTGCGTATTACTGCTAAAGAATGTGGTGTAGTAGATAGGGCTGCTCCTCTCTTAAGCAGAGATCTCGGGTTCGAGCCCTACATATAGAAATTTTTTTAGTAGGGAGCGCTTCTCCCAAATGGGCCCTACGCGATGCGAATCCGAATTAATCAAACTCTAATACGAATGCAAGACACTAAATGAAAATACACACACACAAAAATAATAAGTGCGTATCCAATTTCTCTAAATTAAGCAATACTTATCAGGAACTAGTGCTACATGTGCTTCGTGTTGCACACTTTAATGGAAAATTTGGGCGTTACTAATTACACTGTGTGATACAGGGGGAGGAGGCGAAGGAAGATCACATGTTGGAGGAGCTCTCTAAGCTTGAGGAGGGCAGCAACAGCAACGACGGAGGACCGCGGAGTTTGCCTGCAGTATACACAGACGCGAATTTAGGATTTGAAGTCTGTGGGTGCACCGATATTGTCAAAGGCACGCATAAGCCTCAAAGCGAGACTCAAAATGTGTTGAGCGGTCATCGCTTAATGTGCAGCTTAAGTTCTAATTTCTAATACATATTTTTCCTTGTCAATAAGACTTTCTGAAGAGACGGACCATTTCACTTTATCAAATTTTATTTATTTATTTTGTTCATATATTTGTCATTCATGCTTATATTATTAGTCTTGTACTAGACATATATTTATATTTTTTCTCTCTTTATGCCTTTTTTCGTTAAATCTCATGCTTTATTTGTACTTTGTGCTTAAACACTATACCGTGAAGCTTTTTACGCTTATTGCTTTTGATAATACTGTGGTGCACAATATTATCTTAAGATGTTAGAAAAACTTTAGTGTCGATTAAGGGATATTATCATATTCAATTGATCGCCAAAGACATGAACAATACTGAAAAAATAAATATATAGAATAAATATGAGTTCTAAGCTAATAACTTTACTTTCTTATAATATGAAGTTTACTTTTAACATTTTAGAATAATCAGTCGTGGTAGCTCAATGGTCAAGGATGATTCACTTGATGAGATGGTCGTAGGTTCGAATCCCCAGTCCAGCAATTTTGATATTATAAATTTAGTAACAAGCCTTTAAATCTGAAGTACTGAAAATAAAAGACCACTTTTTTTTTTTGTAATATGAAGTTTACTTTTAATATTTTAGAATAATCAGTCGTGGTAATAAACCTTTAAATCTGAAGTACTGAAAATAAAAGACCACTTTCTTATAATATGAAGTTTACTTTTAACATTTTAGAATAATCAGTCGTGGAAGCTCAATGGTCAAGGACGATTCACTTGATGGGATGGTCGTGGGTTCGAATCCCCACTCCAACAATTTTGATGTTATAAATTTAGTAATAAGCCTTTAAATTTGAAGTATTTGACTGCAAACAGTAAATTACAGAACACCAATTAATGACACTTCACATGATGACCTAAGTCATTTAATCGATCATTAGCCAAAGTAACTATATTTGAAACTGTGAGAGTATACAAGAATACTACATTTAAATGCATTTATATCATAGTAAAAGCTCATGACAATAACCGTGGAACGAAAAAAAAACTATTTTGAGTAGATGATATAATGGACGAAGAAACCACTAAAATACTCTCTTCGTCTCGTAACATTTGTTAAATATTTTAATTTTAAGAGTCAAATTACATTATTGACCATCATTAAGATATATATAAAAATCACAACTTAATTATTAGAATATTTTTTGTATAGTTTTTTAATATTTATAAATCTAAGATTAAAATATTGAGTCAATTAAATTCATTAGTTTCAAAGATTAATCAAATTCAGTGTTAACCAGATTAGTCAAATTAAATTGCTATCCAATATTGATTCTTAGATTTCTCGTATGCTTTGACGTGCAAGCTTAAAGTGGTAAAAGATCCATTACAAATGAAACCATAACCATAAAATTAATTATATTTGAACATAAAGATATCAAGTAATCTTTGTGCCTCAATTTATATAAGTTGCTTTTCTTTTTATTTAATTTTAAAAAGAATGATATATTTCTATATTTAGTTTTAACTTTAAAATACCTATTTTACCCTAATTGTAATGATTTATAAGCACACAAATATTTGTGACTTATTTTAGACCACAAGATTTTAAAGTTTTTTTTCTTTCTTAAACTTTGTGTTAAATTCAAACAACTTATGTAAATTGAGACGGAAAAAGTAGCTTCATTCATAAAATTGAAATATTGTCACAAACCTCCCTAAATAAATTTTTATTGCAAATGCGGAAGTAGTAAAAAGCCATTTATAAATTAAGTTTTTAGTGTGGACAGAGGACTTCAGTGACTATTTATTTCTACAAAATAAAAGAATGTTTTACTAACTTATTCTTGAAAGATACTTTGAAAAATATGTAAAGCATAGTTTCTTGATTATGTAATTCTGGAAGAACATATATCGTTACTGATTGATTGACAGGAGAATGAAATAATTAGATTTTCGAGTGTTGAAATTTTCTTAAAAGATCTTTTTAGTTTTTAGTTTTCAATTATTTCAAATCTAATCAATTATTTCAAATTCTAATCAGTGAATTATTTCAAATTTTTAAGCTGTAAGCTTGAATGGTTTAGACCAATAAACAATAAAAAGTAGTAGTAATCATTAAAAATATTTAACAAAAAAATTATAAAATATGAAAAATCAAAAACTACAATTTTACATATCAATAAACAACTTTCTTATAAATTAAAATGTCATTTGAAAATTATTAACTATTGATATATTCTCATATTTTATCAAAAAATTTACTAAAGTTGATCTACATAACTGCGGAAGGATAGATAGATACTTCCTTAAGTAGAACACATATATGTTTGCCTCCTTCCCTTACTTCTACTTTAGAAAATAAATACTCTGGTATAAACACATGCATAAAAAATGAACCTCACCTGTAGACACGTAATTTTGTCCCTCCCTGAAAACATTTTTACCATTTTACCCTCGTCTTACTGCGTGCCCTCACCTATGTGATTATATCTCACAAAAATACAAAAAATAATAAGCTAACTACTCAACCAATTAAATCTCAACACCCTCTACCTTATCCTAACCACCTACCTCACCCCCTAACCCACGTTACCCCATCCACTTACCCCCTCTTGATCACATTTTTTTCCCCTTCAACTAAGGATATATACACACTAGATAATAATACAGGGGGGGATCTTTTTCAGAAGGAGGGCTTCTTTTTCCATAAGAGAGCATTTTCCAGGGATTTGGAAGAGAGACTCTCAATTAACCATAGCCACGAAGACCTCCATTTTTGGCTCCTTATTCACCAATATTCACATACACGCACACAGAGAGCACACACTCATCCACTATCTTCATCATAGACCTTATATAAATGTAGACTCATCCTCACTGCTCCACAGAATTCCCACAAAAAGCTTCATTCTTCTACGTACACAAAAAATGGAGTAGATTGAGAGAGAAGATTGAGGGGGAGAAACGGGATCCATTTTTGATTTTCTTCTTCTAGGAGACGCACAATCGATCGGAGAAATCTAGTTGGAGAAACTGAGATGCGGGAGAGAGAGAGGAGAGAAACAGCAGTTTCCATCGTGTCACTGTTCCAACGACCTTCTCTTCACCAGAAAATAGCGAAAACTCGATCGGGTAACCCATTGAAATTGGTGAGAACTCGCCGTAATTAGCAAAATTAGTCCTAAATCGACTGAACCGATCTGTTGCGGTCTGACTCCAGTGATATTCACCAAAAAACGGTCGGTATCTGCCAAAAAACAAGTAAATCAGTGAGTTCAATCCATCTCCATCACCTGTAACTGAGAAAAATGGCGAGGGTACTAACGGGTCAGTAGCATCAAGGTTCCGAACGTTCATTTTCTATCTAGGTCTCATTGGTGTGAAATTGTTTTGGGGTTTGCTATATTTTGGGTTGGTCAGTCGAGTTGTGAATTTCCTATTGGTTCGTTGTTGAGGTTTGAATCGAGATTTTTTGGCACGCGGATTCGTCTTCTTGATTGACTGATATTTGGAATAAAATCATCATTGAGGTTCATTTCTACTCTTTTCCTCTTTTTATTTCATTGTTGATGGAATATGGTGCATTGAATGGAATCTCGTGTGTTGTTTGATTTGGATTGGTGATGAATTGCTACTTTGATATTGATTTGTTGCTTAATTTTGTTGAAAAGTGATTGTGGATTGTTGAAATAGAAATCATGATTTGTGGAAATTTAACATTAAAAGTGAATTTGAGGCGGAATTGAGAAATTGGTAAAACTGGGTGAATTTAGATTAACTTTGGTTTAGTGTTGTCTCGTTCAATTCGGAATGAGCATAAGTATTGTTGGAACATGATAGAATTATTATATGTTGAAATGGATAGGCAAATATAGGTTCGGGTAGGCAAATTTAGAACTTGTGTTTTGGTTGAATGTTTGTATGTGAGTGTGAATGTTTCTTTCTAGTTTATCGTATTTGATTCAAGTGTATTCATTTGGCCGGGTAATGCCCCGAGGTTTTATGTATTTATTCACCAGAGAATGCCCCGACGTATTATATTTTTGAAGGAGGTTCGTGATCAAGGCCCGAGGCATCGGGTGAGGCATTGGAGCTTAGTCTAGGAATAATTTAGAATAGGATTTACATTTCTGTATTTTTCTAAATCGGGATTGTATAATTCGGACTGGACACTATATTTTTGATTTGTTTTGTTTTGTTTGTTTGTTTGATTGTTTTACAAGTTTTTGTGTGGTTTGTACATTCGTAGTGTCAAATTAGCCGATACACTCTACCAAGCGACCATGGTCGAACCACGGGATCGAGGGGTGCCTAACACATTCCCCTCGGTCAATAGAATTCCTTAGCCGGAATCTCTGTTTGCAAACCAGTTTAAAGAGTCAAATCGTTTTGAGAAGGATCTTTCAAAGGTGACTTGGCACACCAGATTATGTCAAGTGGCGACTCTGAATAAAAAATGTAAACAATCCCTTTTCGAAACAAATTTCAATATTTCTGTCACTTTGCTAATAAAAAATCCTTTCAAACTTAAAATCAATCCTTTTGGAGTTAAAAAAAAGGGGGTGTGACAGTTTTGGCGACTCTACTGGGGAGTTTTCAGAATTCGAGCTTATTTTTGGAGTTGTATCAGCTTAGTTTGACATTATGAGTATATTAGCATTGTTTGTGTTATCGTTTGTTGTTTATTTTATCATTGTTGAGTGCTACGTGTTTACAGTTTTTCTCTTGTGTGTTACCGTTTTATCTGGCATCATGTGTATAACATGAAGTCAATTCTTTCTGCAACAAGTCCCGAAGTGCACGTTGTGTGCACAAACTCTAGTTGAGTCGCCCTTATTTCAGGAGGGGGAGCCGTTGGATGTATGAAGTAGGTGGAAAGCAAAGCAGCCACTATCGACCATATGCTCCCCCGAACGGCCTTGTTAGTGAACCACAATGTAGATACCTTGTTAGTGAACCACAATGTAGGTAAGCCTTTAGGTCATGTTTATCTGCATTATATTGAGACCTAGCGGGACCCACTTGGTCCTTTGTAGGAGACTCACCTCTGAAGCATCCCTACGTGCTAAATGTTGTATCTTTGAGGGTAACTTGGTCATTTGACGAATGGATTTTGGGAAAATCATGTGTTAGAAGTAAGGTGTGTAGGCTTGAAAAAAAAAAGAAGAGAGAGTTTCGTAGTTTATATTTAGAGTTCTTTGTGGCTTTTGTTCTTCACAATCAAAAATTCAAAAAGATTTTTTTTCACCTTTGCGCTCATTTGTCAAAAAGAAAAACATCAAAAAGATTTTCTTTTTCTTTAACATGCATTCACAATTCGAAAATGCCAAAAAGATTTTTTTCTCTTTCATAGTTGTTGGTGTCAGTTTTGTGTGAAGTGTGTAATTGAAAACCCAAAAAGATTTTATTTCTCATTGTCCGTCTGTAATAGCGTCTCTCAAGTCAAGTCTTAGTTCATTTTAATCCTTAATTGTCTAATCTGGACGAACTACGCAACCCTGATTCTCCTCTTTCGGGAGTAAGATACATAGGCAGCCTATTGTTGGTTCGGGAATCTTACTTGAAAAATTCCAAAAAGATTTTCTTCACTCTTTATTTAGAGTAAGTGTTTCATGTACATCTTTAAAAGAAAACTGCATAAAGATTTTCCTTTAATAGGTTCAGGTTTCATTTTTATATGAAATTTAAAATAAAAAACCCAAAAAAAATTTTCTTTGGTAATCATAGATTTCACTTTTTATAGGGATGTTAAAGCTGAAAAATTCAAAAATATTTTCGTCAATTTTTTGACAAATTGTTATTTTCTTTTCTTCTTAAAGTTTCGACAAAAAGAAAAAAAGAAACAAAACAAAGAGTTCAATTGGCCATTTTGGCAAGACTTCATGAACTACACACACCTGATTCTCCTCTCTTGGGAGTGAGATACATAGGCGCCGCACCCTTTTTGGGTTCGGTGATCTTTTAAAAAAAAAGAGAAGGAAAAAGAGGTTTTGAAAAATTGTTGAACTCTAACGAATTTTGCTATCTTTTGTCCAGTTAGTTTAAGATGGTTGGTTTGTGTCATTTTGGCTAGTCCTCCATATTGTTCCAAGTCACAGAGAAAGTTATGGCCAGTAAGGATGCCGAGTTAGTTGTTACTAATCAGATAGCGAGTTCGAGAAATGAGAATTTAGGAGCTAATGATGAGATTCGGAAATTGAGGCAGCAAATGATAGAAATACATCAAGCTTGGACTAATGGGTTGCCGCCTCCTCCAGTTCCCACTGATAATCTTGAATATCTTTCTTGCTTGCCTCCCGTGTCACATGTACAATTTCCTATTTTTGTTGATATGCCACAACATGCATCAATATCGACTCCGGGGCAACAATATCTAACCACTTCCAATGTTCATTTCCTCGCTCCCTAATCCAAGAATACCACATACTCGGCTCCACCTGTTGTTCATGATTTTACGGTGACACCCCCACCGAAAGCTCCTACATTTGATGTTCATCCACAAGTTGTGCCTCCCTACTCTACAAGAGAGCCTACATTGAATATTACTGGTGATCAGCGTTACACTTTCGAGCCTACATTCAAGTTGACTGGTCTTTATGGTGACACTCACCCGCTTGAATTTCCTCCTAACACTGAGAAACCTGTTATGACAGAAGAACAAGAGAAAATGACCAAAAAATTGAGAAGTTTGGAACTAGCTATGAAGAACTTGCAAGGCCTTGGGGGTTACAAAAGTGTCTCATATAAGGACTTATGCATGTTTCTAGGTGTTAACCTCCCTCTTGGCTTTAAAATGCAATAGTTTGAGAAGTATGACGGACATGGGGACCCAGTGGAAAATTTGAGGCACTATTGTAACCAATTAAGGGGGGCTGGAGGGAAGGAAGAACTACTCATGGCTTATTTCAGGGAGAGTCTTTCAAGCCTAGCTTCGGAATGATTTGTTGACCAAGACATTGACAAGCGGATTAGTTGGGATGACCTAGCTAATGGATTTGTGCAACAATTTCAATACAATGTAGAGTTGATCGCTGACAAAAAATCCCTAACTAGTATAAAAAAGAAGAATACTGAGAGTTTCAGGGAGTATGCAATCAGATAACACGAACAAGCTGCTAGAGTAAAACCGCCAATGAAAGAAAGCAAAATAGTGGAGGTGTTTATTCAAGCACAGGATGAAATATATTAACACTTGTTACCTGCATAAGGCAAGTCATTTATTGAGGTCCTTAAAATGTGGGAGATGATAGAAGAGGGAATTAATACTGGTCACATTGTGAGTTTTGCAACATTGAAAGCGACAACTCAAGTAATTCAAAAGGGTTAAGAAAGTGTCGGGGAGACAAAGAATGAGGAGTTCCATTTTCTATTTTAGTTGGACAACGGGCACGGTCAAGAAGATCCCGTTGTCGTCACTCTCAGGCTCAAACCCAAGTTCATGCCCAAGCTCTACATAACACTCCCAAAATCCATTATACTCTGCTCCTTCACCTCCATATCCAGTATATAATGCACAACCACATGTTCAACCCCCATCTTACCCACAGTGGAACACACCAACTCCTTAGAGTCATCCTCTAACTCCACAAATATACCAAAACCCTTCTAAGTCTGATTTTTGATCCAAGCCAAATTATGAAATGAGGAAGAAGTCGAGAGATCGCTTCACACCAATTGGAGAGTTGTATGCCAGTTTATTTCAGAGATTGGTACAATAGGGCATGATCACTCCTCTCCTTGGGTGCACTCTTAATCGACATTCAGGAAATTTTGATCCTAATGTATGATACGCATATCATTCTGATGCTCAGGGTAATAGTATTGAAGATTGTCGAGATCTGAAAAGAGAAATTGAAAAGATGATTCAAGATGGATCAATTATGGTGCATAACATTGACAGTGTGGGAAGCTGTAGTCTTGCTAATATGCAAACCAGTGGTTAAGTTATCAGGCTGAGCAATTTAGAAGTCACCCCTCTCCCTACTAGAAAGAGGTCTGGTAGTTTATTTTGTTTTCTTTTCTATTTTTCGAATTATTTCTGGGTTGTAGTTCGGGATCTATCTTGTTTTATCTTTTCTTTTGGTTATGTTTAAACCCTTCTATCTTTTATTTAAAATCCTTTGTATTTTAAATATGTGTTGTTTGTTTTTTTTCTTTCTACAGTACATTTTATGTTGAATCTAGTGATATGACATGCTTGCAGAATTTTTAGCCAGATCTTAAAGTCCAATTTAACCATGAAACATGGAATCAGAGGGATAAGTTTAGAAAAACATATGAGAAAATAGGTAGAGTGCTGAGATATTTTGTGACAAGTTGAAGCCTTTTCTGAAAATTAAGGCAATTATTTTGAGAATCACATGAATAACTTGATCATCCATTGAAAAACATAGCTCAACTAGGTCAAACAATGTCTACTGATCCTAACAAGAGGATCAGAAAGAAAATCAACTCCACGAAAGCATGAGTCATTCAATGTGAGGGATGTACAACAAATATAGAGTTGTATGTTTGACAAGTATAGAAAAGAGGTGACACACATGCTTGGGGAAAGTTAGTGTTGTAAAACATGTCATAAGTGATGTTGATCGTGTACTTTCACATTGCATGCTAGGTACTAGTATAGGCATTTTATTCTGCCATCCAAACATTGTGTCATCCTTTGTTTACCCATTTGAGCCATAGTGTTATTTTCTTTCATACCCCTCTTTTGTAATCAAGATAAAGCCAGCAAAGCTCAACAGAAAAGTATCGAGCAAGAGAATAGAGTCAAAAAGTTAAAAAAAAGAAGAGAAAAATATGTCCAAGAAGGAAGAAAAGAGTGTCAAGAAATTAGAGTCAGTAAAATCACAAAGAAAAAAAGCCAAAAAAAAGAACAAGTCAGAATCAAGCAAAAAAAGAAGAAGCTGCCAGAACTACGCGTGACCTGATTCTCCTCTTTTGGGGGTGAGATATGTAGGATGCCCTACCCGGGGCTGGTCCAACCAAATAAACAATTTAGAGTCACCTAGTCAGAAGAAACTGGGGCATGAGTTAATCCTCATTTTTTGAGTCGATTCTAAAAGTTGTAAGTCCTATCCCACTTTAAGTATCGTTTGGGCCCCATGCCATCCTTTATTTCTAACCCTATCCAAAATCCAAGTTTCAACCGAAGAAAGACCTTCAGATCAATCTTTGACAATGTTAAGTCTAAGCATGCAATGGATATGATGACGTATTTTGGGAACTACTTATTTTCCTCAGCAGAATTAGGAGAGAAATAAAAATGAGAGAGTTTTATTGGTGAAAACCCTCACGGGCACCGTAAGATGATGGTAAGTTAAGAGAGATAAAATGAGAGAGTCTTATTGTTAAAAACCCTTATAGGCACTGTGAAATGACTGTGAGTTGAGAGAAAGGAAAATAAGGGAATCTTATTGGTGAAAAACTCTCTCAAATACCATAAGGTAATGGTGAGGTGATAAAAATAAATGAGAGAGGCTTGTTTGCGGAAACCCTTCAAGGCGCCACTAGCCGAATGAGGTCTCCGAATGTAATTGGCCCAAGGAAGCAACTCACTTTCAGGGTCATTAACTCAATAACGATTTGTGAGAGTTTTGGATGAAAAGATCCGGCAGTTTAATATGATATGCATGTCATAATCATTAGACTTGACTGTCATTTCCAGATAAAATTTTCTTTCATATTTCTCAATGGGGATATTCATTGTCATTTCTTTATTTTCTATAGTTATATTTCTATTTTCTTGAGTCAGTTATCCAAATAAAAGAAAAATTGTTGTTATTTTTCTCTTGTCTTTGAGTCAAGTCCATGTCAAACAAGTAAGAAAAGATCTCAAAATTGGCTACCAGTTTCTTTAATTGCACAAAGCAAAACTAAAGGCCAGCACATGAAAGGCACATAATTGTGAGCTGAAATAAGGAAGGCAAAATTTTTCTCTACAGACACGTCTGGGAACTCATGGAAATACCAAGGTTTAAAGGGTCTATCTGAGAAGCATGGCAAAGCAGAGATACTGTGTTTGTTTCAGTCACTCTTAATAATCTGAGTTCGAGTTAATGATTTAGCAAGTCAATGATATATGCTAATAGTTGGAAGCAAGGTTAAATATGATGAGGGCAAGAGCGATTGCCGCGAAAGCTAAAGCCACAAACCAACCACCATGTTTTTAAACTCACAAGTTTTCCTTAATGAATCAGGAAAGATGTTACCTTCAAATCAAGGACTTCATAGCATAAATATCAAGGGCTGCAATGCCTCATTCCTATAAATGTAGGAAACAATATTGATGCATAGGTTTGATAATCAAATCATAGTAAAATTCATCATCCTATATCCCTCGGGGATGCACTTTCTTGTCCAGGGATTTCAGTTTTCATTTGCTTGGGGATACACTTCTTAAATTGAACCTTGATTCCTATAAGACGTACCTTTTAGTTGAGTCATTCCCTTTGACCCCTAGAAGACATACCTTTTAGTCGAGTCATTCCCTTTGACCCCTAGAAGACGTACCTTTTAGTTGAGTCATTCCCCTTGACCCCTAGAAGACATACCTTTTAGTCGAGTCATTCCCTTTGATTCCTATAAGATGTACCTTTTAGTCGAGTCATTCCCTTGACCCCTAGAAGACGTACCTTTTAGTCAATTCATTCCCTTGACCCCTAGAAGACGTTGTAGACACCTAATTTTGTCCCTCCCCGATGACATTTTTACCCATTTTTATCTTATTCTACCGTGTACCTTCTTCCATGTTATTATACCTCTACAAAATGACAAAAAATAACAACTCCCTAACTAATTTTATCTTATCCTAACAACCTACCCCATACCCCTATCCTACCTACCTACCCCTACCATACCCCACTTACCCCCTTCACGTTTTTTATTTTATTTTATCCCCTTTAACCAAATATAGAAAGAATACAAAAGGGAGGGGCCCCAGAGGACACAACAATATACTCTTACTAGCAAATTCCACTGAGGAGAACTCACAATTTCCATTAACGGATTTCCATCAAAATATACAAACATCATTCTCACATATAGGGCCCACCACTAACAAATTCACAGAAGAGAATTCATACCCACATCTCACTGGAAACGAGAATAGATGATATTCTTCTTTACATTGATTTTTACACGGACAAGGGAGCTAAGAATCATGATTGAAGAAAAAAAAGGGAGGATACATGACATACACACAAAATTATTCATACACGGAAAAACCTCATAGCTTCTTCTTCTAGATACCATCCTATCAACACTTATATACACCCACACGAAGGAGAGTAAAATTGAGAGATAGACACATTGAAAAGAAGGAGGTCAGTCAGAGCTTTGAGTTTTTTCGGTGAATTTCTAGCTGGAATCAGCCACCCACATCTGGAATACACCATCACGCCACCGGAGGTATCATCCCTGACCAAAACCAGGAAAAATCGGTTGAATGCAATCGTTCTTCATCGATTTCGGCGATAACCCACCAGAAATCGCTACAGTTCAGGGCCTAAACGGCAATAGCCATCTACTCCAACCAAACTCCATTTAAACACTATCAAAACCCACCATAAATCTATTGAAACAGTAGCTGGGGGTGCGAAGTTGGTAGGGTTTTATCTTCGTTGTACGATTTACCAATCTGGGTCGATGAAAAAATAGAAAAAAAAGAAGGCTATTCAGGTTGTTGTTTTTGTTTGTTGAGGTTCGGTCCAAAATTTGGATACGGTTCTAGTCGAAAGGAGCAATTTCAATTAAAAAGCATTGAGGTCCATTCTCTTAACTCGTTCTCTTTTCTTTGCCTTGATTGGTTGAATTGTTGTGATTATGTGTTGTGTGATCATGGTTGATAGATTTTGTCGATGTTGTGATGTTTTATGTGTTTGAAGATGTGATTTCAATGATACGTGGAATGAATTGGAGTAATGTTTGGTATAATTGATGGAAACGAAGTTAGGTGGGGGTTGGAATTGAGAAATTAATAAAAAGGGCAAATCTAAATTAATTTTTGGTTTATTATTGTTGAATTTGGAATACGCATGAATATTGTCGGAACACGATAGAATCATGGTATGTTGAAATGAATAGGCAAATATAGGTTTGGGTAGGCAAATTTTGAATTGTTGGATTGTGGGAATGCTTGGAATATTAGTTGAATGTTTTGTTTATTGCATTTGAAAAGTGTATTCATTTAGCCGGTAAATGCCCCGAGGTCATTTGTATTTACTCACTGTGGGATGTCCCAAAGAATTTTATACATGAAGGATGTTCATGATCAAGGCCCGAGGCATCGGGTAAAACATAGTTTAGGACTAGAGTAGGCCATTTCAGTATTTTTATTTTAGTTTGTAATTAATTGGACTGGACGCTAAATTTTTGATTGTTTTGTTTTGTTTGCTTGCTTGATTGTTTTGCGTGTTTTATGTGATTTATACATTCGTAGTGTCAAATTAGCCGATATACTCCACCAAGAGACTGTAGTCAAACCACAGGATCGAGGGGTGCCTAACACCTTTCCCTCGGTCAACAGAATTCCTTAGCCAAAATCTCTATTCGTAAATCAGTTTATAGAGTCAAAATAGTTTTGAAAAGGATTTTTGAAGGTGACTTGGCATACCAAAATATGTCAAGTGGTGACTCTGAGTTAATTGTAAAATGAATCCTTTTCAAAGCAATTTTTCTTTATTTTTGTCACTTTAATAATAAAAAACCCTTTTAAAAATGATATCTTTTTTGGGAGTTGAAAAAGAGGTGTGACAGTTCTGGCGACTCTGCTGGAGACATTTTAGAATTCGAGCTTATTTTGGAGTTGTTTGGCTTAATTTGGCATTATTGGTGTATAAACATTGTTTGCGTTATTTTTTGTTATTTATTTTATCATTGTTGAGTGCCTACGTGCTACGTGTTTACAGTTTTTCTTTATGTGTTATCGATTTATATCTGGCATCATTTGCATAACTCGAGTCAATTATTTCTACAACAAGTCCCGGAGTTCTTGTCGTGTGCACGAACTCTAGTTGAGTCACCCTAAATTTTAGGGGGGAGTCGTTGGATGTATGGAGTAGGTGGAAAGTAAAGCAGCCACAATCGACCATATGCTCCTCCGAACGGCCTTGTTAGTAAACCACAATGTAGGTCAGCCTTTAGGTCATTCTTATGTGCATCATATTGAGACCTAGCGGGGACCACACAGTCCTTTATAGGAGACTCACTTTTAAAGTATCCCTACGTGCTAAATGTTGCATCTTTGAGGGTAATGTGATCATTTGACGGACTGATTTGGGAAAAGTATCTATTAGAAGTAAGGTGTGTTTGAAAAAAAAAAAAAAGAAAAAGTGAGTCAAAAAGGGTTTCGTAGCTTTTAGTGTTCTTTATGGCTTTTGTTTTTCACAATTCAAAAATTCAAAAAGTTTTGTTTACCTTTTGCACTCATTTTGTCAAAAACAAAAACATCAAAAATATTTTTCTTTGTTTCTTTAGTAAGCATCCATAAGTTAAAAATTTCAAAAGATTTCTTTTAATAGGAGCTTTTTTATAAAATGAAAATGCAAAAAAAGATGGTAGAAGTTTTGTAAATTTCATATAACTGAAATACCCAAAAAGATTTTTTCTTTCTTTCATATTTGTTGGTGTCAGTTTTATGTGAAGTATCAAATTAAAAAACTCAAAAAGATTTTATTGACGTCTTTCATCGTCTGTCTGTAATCGCGTCTCTCAGGTCAAGTCTTAGTTTGGTTCTTTAATTCTTAATTGTCCAATCTGGACGAACTACGCACCCCTGATTCTCCTCTCTCGGGAGTGAGATACGTAGGTAACCTATTATAGGTTCGGGATCTTATTTAAAAAATTCAAAAAGATTTTCTTCACTCTTCATTTAGAGTAGATGTTTCTTATATGTCTTGAAAAGAAAAAATACAAAAAAAAAAAGATTTTCCTCAATAGTCGTAGGTTTCATTTTTGGTAGATCTTAATTCAAAAATCAAAAAATATTTTTTTTCACTCTTCATTTAAAGTAGGTGTCTATATACATCTTTAAAAGCTACAAAAAAATTTTCCTTCAATAATTTTAAGTTTCATTGTCGTATGATATTAAAAATTGAAAACCCAAAAAGATTTTTTTTTGGTAATCATATGTTTCATTTTTTATAGGGAGTTTTAACTTGAAAAATGCAAAAAAGATTTTCGTCAATTCTTTTGACAATTTATTATTTTCTTTTCTTCTCAAAGTTTCAAGAAAAAAAGAGAAAAAGAAAGAGAGTTGATCGGTCATTTTGTTGCCAAACTTCACGAACTACGCACACCTGATTTTTCTCTTTTGGGATGTGAGATACGTAGGCGCCCTTCTTGGGTTTGGTGATCTTTTAAAAAAAAGGAGAGATTTTGAGAAAGTTTGAACTCTAACGCATTTGCTATCTCTTGTTCAGTTAGTTTGAGGTGGTTGGTTTGTGGCATTTTGATTGGTTCTCCATATTGCACCAAGTCACAGAGAAAGTTATGGCCAACAAGGATACCGAGTTTATTGTCACTAATTCGACAGGGAGTTCAGGGAATGATAATTTAGGAGCTAATGAAGACATTCGAAAATTAAAGCAACAAATGATAGAAATGCATCGAGCTTGGGCTAATGGGTTGCCGCCTCCTCCAGTTCCTACTGATAATCTGGAATATCTTTCTAGCTTGCCTCCCGTGTCATATGTGCGATTTCCCATTTTTGTTGACATTCCAAAACATGCATCAGGGACTACTCCGGGGCAACACTATCCAAACACTTCCAATATTCCTTTCCTCACTCCTCAACAAAAAACTACCACTTACTCAGCTCCATCTATTGTTCATACTTTTTTAGTGCCTCCCCTGCCCGAAGCTCCTACTTTTAATTCCAATCCAACGGTTATGATTCCTCACTCTAAAAGTGACCCTATATTGAATGTGTCAAGTGATCAACATTATGCTCCCGAGCTCACATTTAAGTCGACTGATCCTTATGGCTACATTCATCAGCCTGAATTTTCTCTTAATGCCGAAAATCCTATTATGAAAGAAGAACAAGAAGAAATGACCAAAAAATTGAGAAGTTTTAAATTGGCTATGAAGAATCTCCAAAGGCCTGGGGGGTACAAAAGTGTCTCATATAAAGATCTGTGCATGTTTCCAGGTATTCATCTCCCTTTTGGTTTTAAGATTCCAGAGTTTGAGAAGTATGATGGACACAGGGAACCGGTGGCGCATTTGAGATGTTATTGTAACCAACTAAGATGTGTCAAAGGCAAAGAAGAACTGCTCATGGCTTACTTTGGTGAGAGTCTTTCGGGTCTAGCCTCAGAGTGATTTGTTGATATGCGCATATCATTCTGATGCTCAGGGTAAGAGTATTGAAGATTGTCGAGATTTGAAAAGAGAAATTAAAAAGATGATTCAAGATGGATCAATTATGGTGCAGAACATTGACAGTGAGGGAAGCTCTAGTCATGCTGATATGCAAACCAGTGGCTAAGTTGTTAGGCTGAGCAATTGAGAAGTCACCCCCCTCCCTACTAGGAAGAGGTCTGGTAGTTTGTTTTGTTTTGTTTTCTGCTTTTTTGAATTATTTCAGGGTTGTAATTCAGGATCTATCTTGTTTTGTCCTTTTGTCGTTTATGTTCAAACCCTTCTACCTTTTATTTCAACTAAATGAATTGTCCCTTTTTCTTTGTGTTTAAATATGTGTCGTTTGTTTGTTTTCTTTATACAGTATATTTTATGTTGATTCTAGTGATATGACATGCTAGCGGAATTTTTAGTCAAATCTTAAAATCCAGTTTAAGCATGAACATTGAATTAGAGGGTTAAAGTTAGAAAAAGAGAGCGTCTGAGAAAATAGATAGAGTGCTGGGGCATTTGGTGATCAAGTTGAAGCATTTTTTGAAAATTAAGGCAATTATTTTGAAAATTGTGAGAATAACTTGGTCAGCATTTGAAAGACATGTCTCAATTAGGTCAAATAGTGGATGTGTGATCCTACATCAAAGGGAATAAAAAAATTAGCTCCATGAAAGCATGAGGAATGTACAACAAAGATGGAGTTGGTAAAAGAAGTAGCGACGCATAGTCTCAGTTAAAATTAGTCCTGTAAAAATATCACAAATGATCTTCATCTCTCACTTTCATATTGCATGATATGTACTTGCATTTTTAAGGATTGATATGACGAAGGTATTTCATTCTGCTATCCAAACATTGTGTCATCCTTTGTTTACCCCATGTGAGCTTTAGTCCTATTCTCTTTCATACCCCTCTTTTGGAATCAAGATAGAGTCAGTAAAGCTCAAAAGAAAAGTGTCGAGCAAAACAATAGAGTCAGAAAGTTTAAAAAAGAAACGAGAGAAAAAATGTGTCCAAAAGAAGGAAAAGAAAAGAGTGTTAAGAAAAAGATAGAGTTAGAAGGTCCCAAAAAGAAAAAAAAAGTCAATAGAAGAGTCAACAAAAGAAAAAAAGAAAAAATCAGAATCAAGCAAAAGAACAAACCGTCAGAACTACGCGTGACATGATTTTCCTCTCTCGGGGGTGAGATACGTAGGCTGCCCTACTCTGGGCTCGGTCCAACCAATAAATAATTTAGAATTGCCTAGTCCAAAAAAATGTGGGGCATGAGTTAATCCTCATTGTTTGAGTCGATTCCAAAAGTTGTAAGTCCCGTCATACTTCAAGTGTCGTTTGAGCCCCATGCCATTCTTTATTTCTAACCTTATCCAAAAGCCAAGTTACAACTTAAAAAAGACCTTCAGATCAATCTTTGAGAATGTTAGGGCTAAGCATGCAATCGATGTGATGATGCATTTTGTGAACTACTTGTCTTCCTCAACATAAGGAATCACGAGAGAAGTAAAAATGAGAGAGTCTTATTAGTGAAAACCCTCATGAGCACCGTGAGATGAATGGTGAGTTGATAGAAAGAAAACTAAGAGAGTCTTATATATGAAAACCCTCATGGGCACTATAAGGCGACGGTGAGTTGAGACAAATGAAAATCAGAGTCTCATTAGTGAAAAACCCTTATAGACATCATAAGGCAAAGATGAGATGAGGAAAATAAAATAAGAAAGGCTTGTTGGCGAAAACCTTTCAAGGTTCTACTAGCCGAATGAGGTCTCTGAATGCAATTGACCCAAGGAAGTAACTCAATTTCAGGGTCATTACCTCAACAATAATTGGTAGAAAGTTTGGATGAAATAATTAGGCAGCTTAATCCAAATGCATGGCATAATCATTACAGTTGATTGTCATTTTAGATAAATTTTTCATTTCTTTATTTCAAATGGGGACACTCATTGTCTTTTCTTTCTTCTCTTTATCTTTATTTTTATTTTCTTGAGTCAGTTATCCAAATAAAACAAAAGTTGTTGTCATTTTTCTCTTATTTTTGAGTCAAGTCCATGTCAAAACAAGTGAGAAAAGATTTCAAAACTGGATACCAACTTCTTCAATTGCACAAAGAAAGACAGAAAGGCCAGCGCATGAAAGAGACAGGATTGTGAGCCAAAAAAGGGGCATACAGAAAGTTTTGT
The DNA here is from genome assembly GCF_002878395.1 of Capsicum annuum. Classification (NCBI taxonomy): domain Eukaryota; kingdom Viridiplantae; phylum Streptophyta; class Magnoliopsida; order Solanales; family Solanaceae; genus Capsicum; species Capsicum annuum. The sequence goes on along the minus strand of NC_061112.1, from coordinate 127,660,353 downwards.
CAATAGACAAGTCTGGCAACTCATGAAAATACTAAGGTTTAAAGGGTTTATTCATGAAGCATGACAAAGCAGAAATACTATATTTATTTTAAGAGTCACTCATCATAATCCGAGTTTGGGTCAATGAAATGACAAAGTAGGGGCAAGTTCCACCAATCTGAAACAAAATGAAGGGAATGAACAATGGAGCAGGTGTATGTTGATTGTTTGTTGTGGATATGAATGATTGGTATGCTTAAATGTTTGAATCTTCGTTGGTGTACGTGTTCGATGTTGGTTTTGGATTTTGAAAAGTAACTTGATCGTCGAAATAGTTTAATCATGTGAGATTTCGAGGGCGGGAGTTAAAACATTGCTAAAAAATGAATATTAGTTTATGTTGATTCATTGATAATCCTTGATTCGGGATAAGCATCGACTTTGTTCAAATTCGATAGTCTCATGGTTTAAGTCGATAATGGTTAGGAAAATGATAGAGGGTAGGCACATTTAAGAATGTTGGATTAAGGAATGCTTGAAATGTGTTTTTAATGGTTCTGTTTTAGCACTTTTGGATCAATTGTATAATTTGGTCGGGGAATGCCCCGAAGTATCTGTATATATTTATTCACCGGAGAATGCCCCATGGTACTTGTATTTATTGGCCGGGGAATGTGCCGAAGTATTTTGTACTTGGAGAGCGTCTGTGATAAAGGCCCGCGGAGTCGGTTAAAGCATTGGAGCATAGTTTAGGATTAATCTAGCAGAGGATTTATATTTGTGCATTTTTCTCTTTTTGGACTGTATAATTGGACTGGACATTATTTTGATTTTGAATTTTATTTAATTTGTTTTGTTTTGCTTGTTTTTTGTGTTTAAGTGGTTTGTACATTTTATAGTGTCAAAATTTGCCGATAGGCTTCACCAAGCGACCATGGTCAAACCATGGGATCGGGGGTGCCTAGCACCTTCTCCTCGGTCAACAGAATTTCTTAGCCGGAATCTTTGTTCGCAAACTAGTTTAAAGAGTCAAATCATTTTTGAAAAGTATTTTCCAAAGGTGACTTGGCACACCCAATTATGCCAAGTGGCAACTCTGAGTTTTGAATATAAATAATCCTTTTTTGAAACAAACTTTCATCATTTTGTCACTTTAATAATGAAAAACCCTTTCAACCCTATAAAATTAATCTTTTTTGGGAGTTATAAAAAGGGGTGTGACAGTTGCAATTTGAATTATATCTTGACCTGTAATTTTTTTCTCTGTTGCTATATGGTATGTATCATATCCATAGTGAGATGAGGATAAGAAAAATTATCATAGTAGTAATCTTCTTTTCATCTACAACAAAAGTTTTAGTGAGATTAGGATAAAGAGAAATACAAAACTGCAAAAAAAAATTTAATGAACTACACATAACATAAAAGAAAATTGCTTTAATAAAATAATTCATAGCTCTTAAAAAATATATAAAACTGTAGTAAGTTTACTAATAGACTACGGATAGCACAAAAGAAATCTGCGCTAAGAAATAATAAGAAAGAGTGGCTTTCAGATTTCACATACCTTGCAAGAAACAATTCTCATTGTTTCTCTGTATTTGAAGAAACAATTGTCATTGAACTTTTTAATGCAAACTTAAATTATTGAGTGTTATGAATATAAAACGTTTTAGAGTTATGAATTTTATTAATACCAATTAAGAGTATAAATTATTATGAACATAAAGAGATGTGAGTTATGAAGATAATTTTTTAAAATAAAATAATTGAAAAAAATAAGAAAAACTCCAAAAAAAAA
>NC_061112.1:127650225-127658473 GCF_002878395.1 Capsicum annuum | reverse complement strand
TTATGAAGATGATTTTTTAAAATAAAATAATTGAAAAAAAATTCTCCCCCCGCCCCTCCCCCCCCACCCCACCCCCAAAAAAAAAGATAAATATTATCATTGGCCGAAAAGAGGTGCCACATCACCTTTTCTTGATTCTTCTTTTATTATTATACTAGTTTCATTAAACCCGTGCTAAGTCCGGGTCCAAACTCATGATTTAAAAAATAATAATTCAAATTTAAAAATATAATTTATATTATATTTTTTACTTTATAATTAACATATTCTAATGACCGACGTATTAAATGTATTTTGTTGATAAGTTTTATAATTATTAAAGTTCTTAATCACATAATTGAATAACTTTAAATAAACTTTTATTCGTGCGGAAGAAAGTATTATTGGAGAATTAGAATATATCAAAAGGCCACAAGTAATTCAATATTTTATAAAATAACATGATAATATTTTTATAATTGCAATTCAATGAAGATCAAAAATAGAAAATATTAATATTTTAATGAGTTTGTGGGTAAGTAATTTCTTAGTTATAGATAGAAATAAATTTGTTTTGATATTTATTATTTTATTTTCACCTATAATTTCATGTGAGAAGAGTTTTTGCAAAATTTATTTTTTTCATCTAATACAACAAAATATTTCAATGACTCCAAGTATATAAAAACTGGTTACAGCCTTAATTTAGAAGATTTACATAAACTAACTTAATAGCGATCTATAAGAATATTAAATAATAATTAAATTAATAGATTGTTTCATTCGGTCCATATACTTGTCATGTTTACTATTTACGTGCCCTTTTTAAAAAAATATTCTATTCACCCTATTTTAATTATTGATTTATCTTTTTTCATGTCCGCTAAAAAAATAATAAAGGTAAATAATTACTATAAGGGTGTAGTTGAAAATTATTACTAACTTTGATTTTGTATGAAAGTTATTTTTGAATAATTATTTTGAGCAAATTTGATTATTAATTTAAAATAAAGGGAGTTTTAATACAAAGATAATTTATTAATTGATAAGAATAGACCAATTACAAACACACAAGTGCGAATGACCTTAACAAAAAGAATAAGGGCAAAAATAAAAATATTTAATAAAAGAACACCATCAATTGCCATGTATATTCTTTTAATTCATTAAGGAAGTGAAATACCTAAAATGCCTTTGTGAGGACTATCAAAATTTGAGATTCTCCCTTATATATAATAGTAATATATAGATTTGTGACTTAGTTTAGCCCAAAAGTTTTTAAAGTCTATTTTTCTTAAACTTTCGTCAAGTCCAAATTAACTCATATAAATTGAAGTTAAGGAAGTAACTTAATTCGTAAAATTTAAATACTGTGACAAACCTCCCTAAATTTACTTTTGTTGCAAGTGTGGAAGTAGTAAAAAGCCACTCATAAATTAAGTTTTTAATGTGGACACAAGATTTCAGTGACATTTAATTCTACAAAATAAAAGAGTGTTTTACTAACTTATTCTTGAAAGATCCTTGGAACAGGATGTAAAGCATAGTTTCTTGATCATGTAATTATGAAAGAATATATATCGTTACTAGTTGTTTGACAGGAGAATAAAATAAATAGGAATATCTCATTGAACTATTTTATCATATCCTATTAAATTAGCTAATAGCTCATATCTAATATAGGATAAAGCTAATCTCAAATTTACAATGAAAATATTATACTTAACCAACCTACCAAATAACCTCTTAATGACTTAATTAATTATGTAAAACACTACTTAGAACAAAACAAAAACTATAACACCATTTATTCCATAAACTAAGGAAATATAGATGAAAATAGACAAATGAAAAAACAGGTAGTCAAATAAAATCCAAAAATAGTTAGTAATTAGATTACGTGGATCCAAATAGTAGTTGTGATGCTACTACTACATTGACAAAAGTTGACGTTAGTCTTTCGCTTGTAACTGTCTATAAATTCCAGTCTTGCATCTCCACTTACACACACACACCCATCCCCAACCCCAACCCCACCTCACCCCCAAACCAACACCCATTGACGCCATGCATCGAGCTAGTGCCAGCAGATCATCTACTGCACTTGCAGCAGTCAAATCCAGCAGTAGTGGATCAGGGACGCCTCCATGGCTTCCAAGTAATCGTAGGAAAAGAAAGAGAAAAATGGGTTTTGCGAAGCTGATAGCTAAAAATGCAGTATTCATTATATCAACAAGCGAGTGCTGCATGTGCGTCATGGTGAAAAGCTTATTGGTGTCGTTGGGGGTTAACCCAATGGTTTTTAATGTGGATGGAGAGGAGAAAACCTCCGTGTTGATGAAGCTATCAAAGATGAATGAAGGTGCCAACAGTGGTACTGGAGGAGCATGAGAGTTACCAGCAGTGTATATAGGAGGGAGTACTTAGGAGGTATTGATAAAGTGATGGAGAGTCATGTAAATGGTGAATTAGTACCAATGCTTAGGGAAGCTGGAGCTTTATGGCTTTGAATTAACTAGCAACTCCATCTTTCTCTCTTTTCTTATTTTAGTTTCCTTTTTATATGGGGTAATTTGCAATAAGAGTATCCAATTAGTTATGTTGTGGTATTAGAGGTGAAAGTTATGAAGATGTGAAACAATGATTCTAAATTGTTTCCAAACCAAATGAAATGTTTCAAGTGAAATTGTGGAGTACAATTTCTAAAAAAAAGAAGTGTGACACTTTTACTTGTTCAATTCAGAAAATCTAACAGATAATCTATCAGTTGGTTTTCAGTTTACTCCTATTATTTAGTTTAATCATTTCTCGATTCAAATGAAACAGTGATTCTAAATCATTCCCAAACCAAATGAAATGTTTCAAGTTTAGTACAATTCCTAAAAAAGGAAGTATGACACTTTTGCTTATTCAATTCAGAAAATCTAAGAGATAATTTATCAAGTTGTTTTCAATTTACTCTTATTATTTACCATAATCAATTCCCAAAACAGTAAATTATTATATTCAAAGTGTGATAAACTAAAATTATGATTCTATTTGTTGTTCCTGGAAGCCGACCAAGTTAATATTGGACAAATAAAATGGACGAAAGAATTGTTCTTTAAAACAAATTTAAAAAGAAAAGGTATGACACATGAATTGAGACCAAAGAAGTACTAATAGATAAGTTTACATCCTGCCACTGATTTATTTTATGTTTAATTGCACTAGCTTTCCTTTAGTTTATTCTCGTCTTTTAAAATAACCACACCCTTAAATTTTTACTGATTTCATTGCGCAATGAAGGAAATTCCAATATTAGCATTAAAATTGTGATGTATTATATCTTTGTATTAACCAAAATTCATCCAGGGAATTGATATATGCAGTTTTAGAATTACTTTAAGTTTTTTTTTTTTGCTCATATTTTTGATGTATTTAAGTGTCAATTATTCAGGGAAACAACAAAACTCATTCAACAATATTATTACCAGAAATAGTTTTAACTAATGCCTTTCTGAATATGAATATCAAAACAATCTTCTTTTCAAATCAAGTTTGATAGTTCCATATAAAATTGGTTAGATAAAATATCTGAAGCAATTACACATCATAAACAAAAGCTAACTACGTATTGATCATAAAATGCCTCAGGTAAGATGTGAATATGTGAGAGGTAGTTAATGAAATAAGGGTTGTAGTGAAGTAGTAAATATTTATTTATCATTAATAGAATTTTTTGACTTGTGTCTAGGTATGAATTGGTCTTTGTTAGGGAGAATGTTTACTCCTATGTGAGATTTTTCGACGGGAATCTAGATTTAATCAAATCTCATTATAAAATAGTGAATACAATACTAAAAGCAAAACAATATGTGAAGTGGTTAGCATTAATTCAACGGAAAAGGGTCAAAAATACCTCTAAACTATTTGAAATGTGTAATGACCCAAATGACCATGAGTGGCATCCATACTAATCTTTCTGTGGGAGAACCATCCAAACCGAACCATTACCCAATCACTGAGTCAATATTAAGATGATATTATTATAAAATCAACATAATAACAGTAATATAGGACTGATCATTATTAATACGGAATTCAAGAAACTACTTATTAAAGTTCCAAGACCCAAAAGTCATCATACAAGAACTACTAACAAAGATCATGTCTAAAGAGATATTAAAAAATAAAGTAAATAAGGAATGTTTCATTGCCCGAAAGATGGACAAGAATAAATAAGATGACCCATGGCAGCCGGGAGACGGAGTGCTCACCCTTGGATCAAGATCTGCTATCAAACTCTAGAGGTGAGGTCATGTCTGAGCCTCTAGAACACTTTCTGCACTCAACAAAAGAAGAGTACAGGGTAGTATCAGTACAAACCACTATGTACTGGTAGGTATCATAGGCCAACTCAATTTAATAGCATGTACACAACATAAATCAAATAAAAAGTAAAAAAGGCATCGCCATATAACAATTATTCAATAAATCAACAATACAACAACAGGTCAAATAGTGCTCACAAAATACAGCAACAACGGCTCAAATAGTGTTCACAAACAAGTCACATAACCATCAAGAGTATCAACCATACTGTAAACATCCACAGAATCAACACAAATATGTACACACATGCTATGGGACTTATTTTTGCCCAATTAGTCATGACCTGCAGGGAACAATCTATGATCATGTACCGTACTGGCGTGGTACCCGACCCAACATATAAATATCCGTACCGGCATGATACCCAATCCAACATAAATATATCCGTACCGGTGTGGTACCCGATCCAACATAAATATATCCATACCGGCGTGGTACCCGATCCAACATATATATATCCGTACCGGCGTGATACTCGATCCAACATAAATATATTCGTACCGGCGTGGTACCCGATCCAACATATACATATCCGTACCGGCGTGGTACTCGATCCAACATATACATATAGTACCGGCGTGATACCCGATCCAATATATACATATCCGTACTGGCGTGGTACCCGATCCAACATAATTATATCCGTATCGGCATGGTACCCGGTCCAACATAAATATATCCGTACCGGCGTGGTGCCCGATCAAACATATACACATTCGTATCGATGTGGTACCCGATTCAACATAAACAAACATTATCAACATCAGATTTACACAACCTCACAGCATACAACTCAACGTACCAAGTTTACAAGTACACTGAAAGTCATAAGATAATTTCATTAAGAAAATTTTCAATAATCATTTATACATGCATTAACAATCTAGACATCAACAATTTCAAGCATGTCCGAATACCAATCAACAAGTATCTAATTTAGGAGCATACACGCAATTAAGTCGTATCTAAACTCCAATTATACCATAACCTACCTCAACCAACGAATTCAAATGTAGTTAGTCTACAAGCTCCTTTTTCCTCCCCAAAGTTTCAAAATCTGTTTCAACATATAATCCCCGTAAGAATACAAATTTAAAGTCAAAGTTTCCTATATAAAATAAACTATATTTAGTGTCTAAGGGTTGTTAAGATCATAATTACTGGAATTATCTAATCCTAAATTAGCTAACCTTCACGTTGTTCAACGCTGTAAGGCCTGATTAGCCATTATTGCGTAATGATTAGAAGGACAAAATTAATATATTATGATTAATTAATTATGAGAAAAATTTAACAGAATGCTTCTTGTTGCACCAATTATTTCTTAACATACTACTAGTTTTTCTACTTTTTAAACCAAATAGAGTACTGCCTTACTTTGTTTTCAATTTTTAATAACAACAAATAATTCGGTCATTAGCCAACCATTTAACAATTATTACTATACTAAGCCCAATAGCATCATGAACAAACTTGCAAAATAATTTCACTATAACTTTTCTCAACTCACCTGAAGCCGTCGTCCTTCTATTTTTCTTCTATGTTGTGTGAGATAACCTAAGCGTACTCTCAATTTATCTGACTTATTTTTAATAAATATGCTAAATTCTTTCCACTTAAATTAATTCTTTTATTGACCACATAAGAATAAACTACCACTTTGATCCATTAAATCACTAATTAAACTAATTATCTAAAATATCCAAAACATTAATATATCCTAAAAAATAAGTACTACTCATCCCGTGAGTCATAATTCACGTACACAAACTATCCAGAGAGCAAAAAGAGGGAAGATGAAAAGATTTCACAAACGACTGGGAGGGTCGTTACATCAGATACCAATTAAATAATCGTTCATGCCCGAACGACCAAATAAAGACAAGAGAGGGAAACAAGGAATTACCTGAATCAACAAAAAGATGCGGTTACCTACTATGCATGTCTGCTTCGGTCTCCCAAGTGGCCTCCTCAATATGACGGTCCTTCTACTGGACCTTCACAGACGTAATATCCTTAGTCCTTGTAACGGCCCAATTTGCTGAACCGGAATGCTACACGGTGGTCATGACTCCGAGGGACCACAAGCTAATCCTTGATTGATATCTTTACTTGTAAACTGCATAATATCTCAGAAAATATGCGGAAACATGAACTGTAAGGCCATAAGGTTCAATACTGATACATATCTGAAAAATATGGTATAACAATACCAAAAAGAAACATAAATACTGAAGTATGAACATCTAATCTGACATCTAGTCTGAAAGCCTCTAACTGAACTGAATAAGGAGTTGATGAGACATGTCCCCAACTAACTCCAACTACTGAAATAAACTGAAAACTAAAATAGAAATGAAATCATCATGTCCTCAAAGGATGAGGACTCACGTCTAACTCTGACTGCTGATCCTCGAATCTACTGCTGATTTGGAGTTCATGCCTCTGAACCTATGCTCTAACATAAGAGAAAGCTCCATAGTGCAAATGCGTCAGTACGTCTGAATGTACTGAGTATATGAGTGAGGTAGGCTAAATGCAAAGGGTTATATGCATGGACAATACTGACTGATATGAACGTGAGAGTACATACATGCATACGTAACTATAACTGAACTCGTGGAGATATGGGCTACTGAGTCTGAATACTGACAACATAAGTGTAATGATAATGAGATTCTGAAAGACAGAGTTTACTGATATTGATATATAAATCACTAATAAGTGATGAATCTGATACTGTATTACTAAATACTGGGAGACTGATACTATATTAATGATAAAGGAATGATTGTTTCTGACAGTTTGAATTATGAAAAACTAGTCTGATTGACTGTATCTGATAGTCCTGATGCTGAGTACCGATAGCATGAGTTTTGATAAATTTTGTGATTGAAAGCATCAGTGACTGTATCTGACAGTCCTGATATACTAAAATCTGAAGAACTATCTGAGTTCTTTACTGAGACTGGGTAGCTATAGCTGACAGTTCTAAAATTTGTAACTGAAACTGTGGGAAGTAGTTATCTAACTGACATGCCCTAAATATGCTATAATAGCTAAGATGGGGTCCAATCTCTGCCTCGACTGGAGGGGTGTCAATACCGCACCACTGGTAAGGACAGCTGTGAGAACCCTATACTGGTAGGTACTCAAATGAGAATAGTGGGAACCCTAAACTGACGGGTTAAGCCATCTCATCAACCCTAATCTGATGGGTTAAGATGTCTCAACCTATGCTGGCTACGTAGTTCTGGAACATAAGGATGACGACTAAGAATCACACCCTGAACTGGCGGGTGAGTTCCCATCCTTGGGTTCACTCGGTGCTAACTTCTACTCCCATCTGAAGGACACTGAACTGAATAACTAAGCAGAACTGAATAACTGAACTGAACTAATTAGCTGAACTGATACTGATTAACTGGACTGATACTAGTGGTATTGTTTAGCAGAGCTAAACGAAGTTTACTGGATTCCAATGACTGACGGAATGTACTGAGTTTTGAGGACTGGTTGAGAGTACTGAAGTTACTGAGATTGACTGTGAATACTGAGGTTGCTGAGGTTATTGAGTACTGAGATTACTGAGACTACTGGACTACTGAGATTACTGAGATTTCTGAGTTTTCCTGAGTCACATGACTAACTGAATTCTATAGATAATAGCTTGACTGAGAGTATCATAAAAACATGACATGGCTTTAGCCACACAACTATATTTTTTGGGTACAAGTACCCCCAGGACTCGATGGAAGGAAACTGACACAATTTGAATTTCTTGAGTACACGACCATTAATAAAAATTCATAATACATGAGTGGGGGATTTCATGAAGTATATGGTCATCATAATATCTATCATGAATAGGAATGCTTATAATCAAGTCATAACT
>NC_061112.1:127609667-127647225 GCF_002878395.1 Capsicum annuum | reverse complement strand
CTTATTATCTAACCTCATTGACATACAACTCCTCATTTATCGATTAATCGACATCACGAACTTAGTCAATCAATACCAACTAATCTTCACCTACGCTAGACCCTACCTCACCATAAGTCACGTATTAACTATTGCTAGCTACCATGTTTCAACTAAGCAAGATTCATTAACTAATACATTATATTCCTAGCCATCACCAATATACAATCAATAAAGTCGTAAGCAACATACTGCATCTTCCTCCGTCCCATACCGGAGAGATATTTATACAAATATATATGTACGCATAAACTGTAATCGTATCCTTTACACCAATAAATACTCCTTAGATATTCAATCATTATCACAACACAACCCTTGGCCTATTAATTTATTCGGAATAGTCACAATATCATAATCACGGCTTAGGCCCATATACATATCTGAAACTCATATCGATAATCATATTTATAAGTTGTATCATATCTCTAATCATCTCACATATATGAAGTATCTCATATATTGGAGGCATAATATAGATAGATATGTAATCAACTATACGATATCTTATATTGATAGGTCATACATCATGACTACGAGGAATATCGCCTCTCTTGGTCAATTTGCATATCTAAGTGAAAATAGCATCTCTATAGGTCAATCATCAAGTGTAAGAGCAAATAGCATCTCTATAGACCACATAACGTATCTAGGAGGAATATCATCTCTAAATGTCCAATATTACTTCCACAGGAAGTATCATAATTATAACTCAAAATCCACAATTTAGGGACATCAATATAAGTTACCAAGTTATGAAGTAACTTTATTCTAAGTTTTACTAGCCTCATCTATGTCTAACATCCACAACTAACTCCACAAGACTTAACATAAGTTTAGGCCTAAGTAGGCAAGGCGATCCCACTTCTAATCCTCAATATCCAAAAATATGCACACTATGCCCCAAACCAGGCTAAGGTATCTAGTTCATCTTTTAAATGTCAAGTAAGCCATATTCAAGCCTAAGATAGCAACTTCGACTAGAACCAAGGTACTCAAGTCAACTTTACCTAACTTACAATTTCAAGACTATCACACTATCCCAATAAGGCTAAATATATAAATCATGCTTCAAATACTAAAACCACATTCCAAACATAGATTTACATCATGGTCACACTACAACTAATCTAAACTAGAGAGAAAAAGCAATAGGATTCAAAAGGGATATAAACATGCCATTTTATGGGTCCTACAGAATTAGAGCCTACAACACATTATCCTCCACAACATTGTTAATATCTATCTAATCATCATAACTTAACCACTCAACAAGAAATATTCACCAAGTATCACTCAAGGAAAGATCAATCTGCCATTTAATAATTTATTTGTTCACCCATTCAGGATCATCCTTAATTATTTTATGAATGTAACTAAGCCATTTGATTTTGCTTTGCCACTATCGTGGAAATTACTATCCTCTAAAAGTGTCATTTATCAGCCAACTTTGTGTGACATGAAAATGTATAATTCAGCCACAAGGTCAAGTCAATAATAATTCATCTTCTCAAAATTGTTCCTACGGCATAAATACACAGCTACAACTTATGTCCTGACAATCATTAACTCTATATTTTTGAACGTCAAACACTTCATGGTCAAACCAAACCTCTCTTATATCACTAACACCAATTTAAGATATATAAAGTCATTCTTATTTCTACCTAACAATATTTTTATTACGGGCTTTACTTAACTCTTAATCACCTCAAGAGTGATCCCACACCACTAGCACATAAGCAAGGTCAAACAAAATAAATCGATTATAGGTCGTTGATAGTCTAATCACCAATATCACATTCCAGACAAGTCATCAATCAAATTCTATAGGTATCAAAAACCTCTACTAGTTTTCGTCACTTTTATTTAAAACTCATTATTTTTTCAAGTATTAAGAATTCGTTCACATAAGGAACTCAAGGATAATGTCACTTAGCCAGTCCTCACAAGGAACCCATTATAGTATAAATAATAGAGTTGCACAAAAATTCTAAATACAGTCTCAATGGACGGATCATACTAGAATCCCCAAATTATATCAAATAATCGAACTACACAAGGGTCCATCTACAATATCATTAACAAGAACCTCTCATTACGAAAAATACATATCACCTTAATCTTTTATTCATGTCACTTTTTCACTATCTTTTCTCGACGTCATATTCTCATATCATCCTCTCAATTTTCATACCATCAATCTCATCAGTATAATAGTATCAAAAATAAGTAAACACCATAGAATTTCTAGTTTCACAATAGCAAGAAATCAAATAATCCCATCACATTTATCAACAAAAATAACTTAGTCAATTTTCATCACTTAACAAAAATAATTCACAATAATGACAAAAATCTAGCAACACAAGTTTTGCCAAATATCATACACGGGCAATCAATAAGTTCATAGCTTTCAAAAGTCTTCACCTATTAACAATAACTTTTAGACCTTATTAACAGATACCAATTAAAATCTCCTAGATTTTTATTCAAAATTAAAAGGTACCAATTGGATCAATCTAGTAGTCCAAGATTAGGACGACACGATGGAGAGAAAGAAAGAAAAATGACTTCTACATGCATCATAGCTTTACGAAGATTGGGTGTGGGGCCCTACACACCAATCTACGGAACTCTACTTAACATAGTTCATATTAACAGATACCAATTGGAATCGCCAGATACCAATTGAAATCAAGTAATATCATGTAAGAAAGAAGAATTTGAATTTTCCTAGTGTCCTATAGCCTCTCAAAGAAAAGTACAGACGTCTCCGTACTGCTCCGCAAGACTCTACAAGATATGTCCTTATACGGTGAGATCGATGAACCTAGGGCTCTGATACCGAATTTGTCACGACTCAAATGGCCATGAGTGACACCCACACTAATCTTCCTGTGGGAGAACCATCCAAACCGAACCATTACCCAATCACTTAGTTAATATTAAGATGATATTATTATAAAATCAACATAATAATAATAATCCAAGACTAATCATTATTAATACGGAAGTCAACAAACTACTTATTAAAATTCCCAAGACCGGAAAATCATCGTACAAGAACTACTAACAAAGATCATGTCTAAAGAGATATTAAAAAATAAAGTAAATAAAGAATGTTTCATTGCTCTAAAGATGGACAAGAACAAATAAGATAACCCATGGCAGCCTGGAGACGGAGTGTTCACCCTTGGATCAAGATCTGCTATCAAACTCTAGAGGTGAGGTCATGTCTGAGCCTCTAGAACACTTTCTGCACTCAACAAAAGAAGAGTACAGGGTAGTATCAGTACAAACCACTATGTATTGGTAGGTATCATAAGCCAACTCAATTTAATAGCATGTACACAACATAAATCAAATAACAAGTAAAAATGCATTATCACATAACAAATATTCAATAAATCAACAATACAACAACAATAGGTCAAATAGTGCTTCCAAAATACAGCAACAACAGGTCAGTAGTGCTCACAAACAAGTCACATAACCATCAAGAGTATCAACCATACTGTAAACATCCACAGATCAACACAAATATGTACACACATGCTATGAGACTTATTTTTGGCCAAATAGTCATAACCTGCAGGGAACAATCTATGTTCATGTACTGTACCGGTGTGGTACCCGATCCAACATATACATATCCGTACTGGCGTGGTACCCGATCCAACATAAATATACTCGTACCGGCGTGGTACCCGATCCAACATAAATATATCCGTACTGGCGTGGTACCCGATCCAACATATACATATCTGTACCGGCGTGGTACCTGATCCAACATAAATATATTCGTACTAGCGTGGTACCCGATCTAATATATACATATTCGTACCGGCGTGGTACCCGATCCAACATATACATATCCGTACCGGCGCGGTACCCAATCCAACATATACATATCCGTACCGATGTGGTACCCGATCCAATAAAAATATATCCGTACCGGCATGGTACTCGATCCAACACAAATATATCCGTACTGGCGTGGTACCTGAACCAACATATACACATTCTTACCGGCGTAGTACCCGATCCAACATAAACAAGCATTATCAACATCAGATTTACACAACCTCACAGCATACAACACAATGTACCAAGTTTACAAGTGCACTGAAAGTCATAAGACAATTCCATCAAGAAATTTTTCAATAATCATTTATACACGTATTAACAATCCAAATATCAACAATTTCAAGCATGTCCGAATACCAATCAACAAGTATCTAATTTAGGAGCATACACGCAATTAAGTCAAGTCTAAACTCCAATTAAACCATAACCTACCTCAACCAACGAATTCAAATGTTGTTAGTCCGCAAGCTCCTTTTTCCTCCTCAACATTTCAAAATCTGTTTCAACATATAATCCCCATAAGAATACGAATCTAAAGCCAAAGTTTCCTATATAAAATAGACTATATTTAGTGTCTAAGGGTTGTTAAGATCATAGTTATTGGAATTATTAAATCCTAAATTAGCTAATCTTCACGTTGTTTAACGTTGTAAGGCCTGATTAGCCATTATTGCATAATGATTAGAAGAAGGACAAAATTAATATATTATGATTAATTAATCATGAGAAAAATTTAACAAAATGCTTCCCAGAATTTGTTCGCACCAATTGTTTCTTAATATACTACTAGTTTTCATACTTTTAAACCAAATAGAGTACTGCCATCATTATTCCACTATTTCTTACCCTTAACTGTTAAGATGATAGCACAATTGCCTCACTTTGTTTTCAATTTTTAATTACGAAAAATAATTCCGTCATTAGCCAACCATTTAACAATTATTACTATACTAAGCCCAACAGCATCATGAACAAACTTGCAAAATAATTTCTCTATAACTTTTCTCAACTCACCTGAAGCCGTGGTCCTTTTATTTTTCTTCTACGCTGTGTGAGATAACCTAAGCGTAACTTCTGTACTTTACCTCTCAATTTATCTGACCTTATTTTTAATAAATATGCTAAATTCTTTTCACTTAAATTAATTCTTTTATTGACCACATAAGAAAATAAACTACCACTTTGACCCATTAAATCACTAATTAAAGTAACTATCTAAAATACTCAAAACATTAATATATCCTAAAAAATAAGTACTACTCATCCCGTGAGTCATAATTCATATACACAAACTACGAGGATAGCAAAAAGAGGGAAGATGAGAAGATTTCACAAACGACCGGGAGGGTCATTACAAAATGGGTCAAAAATATCATTCATTTATTTTTTGGCTCAAAAATACCCTTTTGTTTGTTTTTTTTGGCTAAAAAATATCCCTCCATTAATTTTTTGGCTAAAAATACCCTTCTCTCTAACAGAATGACACCAAAAACGCCACATGAATTAAAAAGTCACTTGATCAGTCCACATCAACATACACAAATGAAAAATCACTCCATTTAATCTATCTAACCATCAACCCTTTTTTTTATTTAAAAGACCCAACCCCACTCATATATCCGGCCCAAGAGAAAAAAGATTGAAGAATTTGATTGCTTATTTTTCATGTGATGGGTTCAAATATTTCAGATTGATCAAGGCAAAAGATGAGGAAACAATTAGATCCTTAAATTGTTGATCCGAAAGAATCGGCTTTTAATCAGGTCGACCCTAAATAATTGGATCCTCAAATAGTTGATCCGATTTTCAAGAGCTCAGATTGCTACTGGATATCCTATCTAAATTTGTCTAATGTGGAACCTGATTGTTGTGAGAGGAATGGTAATTCAGAGACGAAATTGAAATTTGGAGACTGAAAGTTTAGTAGCAATGTAGGACAAGCACAAGCTGATGAGGTCAAGAATTGCGCGAGTGAGTCTCGTAACTTTGAAAATGTAAAATAATAAAATATAAGGCGGTGAAAGGGATGATATGCGGAAAAAAAATTGAAGAATTTAATTTTGCCTCTTGGTTTGGGTTGTTTGAATATGGATCGGATTGAAATTTTAAATAGAATAAAATGGGTTGATTGTTATGTGGACTAAATGGAGTGATTTTTCATGTGTATGCTGACGTGGACTGATTAAGTGACCTTTTTTTTTTATCTACGTGGTGTGTTTGGTGGCATTCCGTTAGAAAGAAGGATATTTTTGAGCTAAAAAATTAATGGAGGGGTATTTTTGAGTTAAAAAAGTTAACGGAAGGGTATTTTTGAGCCAAAAATACAAACAGAATGGTATTTTTGAGCCAAAAAATAAACGAAGTATATTTTTGATCCATTTCAAATAGTTCAAGGGTATTTTTGACCCTTTTCCATTAATTCAATAGTTGTTGTCAACTGTCAATTATGAAACAGTAATGACGCTTCATGTGATGATTTAATTGAGACGCTTCATGTGATGATTTAATTGATCATTATCCAAATTAACTAGTACTCCGTTTAAAATTAGTGTTGCTTTGGTAAAAAAATTTTCTCAATATAGATGTCTTCTTCAAGATTCAAGAAAAAAAAATTATTTTAAACTTTATTCTTATACTCCTATAAAGAATTACTTTTATAATAATAGTTAATTTTCAAGAAATATCTAATAAATAAGGTTGATAATTAAGTAAATTATGCTTTATATTTGTTATTTTTTTAATGGGTATGAAATGAGTTAAAGTGATACTTAGACCCATTTGGTCATAGATACGTCAAGTAGTTTTTGGTAAACAAAAATTGACAAAAGTGTTTGGTCATACAATTTGTTTTGCCAAATATTTTGACAAATAATTAAAATTTCCAAAAAAAAATAGTTTTCGAGTAAAATTCTATTATTTGAAAACTTTTAAAAACTTGAACTTTACCCCAATTTTTTGTATTTTATAAAAGTACCATCACCGTTTATTAATTCTAACTAATATATATTTGTCAATCAACCCATTAATAATCCTTGTTAGTTGACTCAATTATGTAATAATATTGTTACATAGTACTTGTTGTAGACACGTAATTTTGTCCCTCCGAAAGATCACTTTTACTCATTTTACCTTATCCTATCGTGTATCTTCAACCGTGTAATGACAAAAATAACAGCCAACTCTCAACAAATTAATAACAAATTTTATCACATCCCTTAACCACTCACACCCCAATACCCTCATACCCCACCTACCCACATGACCCCACCCCCCATATTTCTTTTACAAGGTTTTGGCCTTTACAAAAGGGGAAGAGAACACAATACAAGGGGACCCACATAAAAAAGATTTCCAATTTCATTCATCATGGAATTTTTCATCCATCACAGAATATTAACACCATACATTCATACATGGACCCCATGGGAATTTCAATTTTTACACAATACACATGCTACAAAAATGGACCTCACCGTGATATTAGCATACTAGGGGGGCCCACTGATTGACTCCATTCTTCCACAATAAAGACATCACGACTGATTCTTTTTCGGGGACTTCACTGAATACGCACACAACACACAGTTTCTTCTCCGCACCATCGTCTTCTTCCACCATACACGTACACACTCACCTCACTCTATTCCTTCACGATAACACCTCATTTATGCATAGAAAGGGAGAGATAACACAAGAGAAATCTCCATTTTTTCCTTCACTCTCAGAAGAATACACAGACACACATAATTTCAATCGAGAAAGAAAGTGAAATCGAATGGAGAAAGAGAGAGAACGAGATCGGGGTGGGAGATATTTGAGAAAAAAAGAGATCAGGGAGGGAGAGATTAGAGAAAAAACAAGGAAGAAATATGCGAAAGGAAATTTAGACGAGTTTTCATCGGAAAACTTCATCACCGCTAGTCACGTTCTCAATTTCGGCTACCTCTGAGCTTTCCAGAGCTTCGGTGAAGCTATCAGTTCTATCCCATCCTAAAATGTTGAAACAACAACAAAAAATAGTCGATTAATCGATCCCAACTCCAAAAACTCATCGGGAAAACCATCGGGTTTGGGTAGAACAGATCTCGGGGTTGAAATCTCCAATTCGAGGTAAAATTTGACTCAATTTTGGCCATTTGGTTGAGGTTCGATGAGGTCCAGTTTGTGATCTCCAGTAAGTAGAGGAACAAAATAGTCCGCAAATTTTAGTTTGAATCGTTGGTCTTTTGGGTATGCTCATTTCTTTGGGTTTGATCGAGTTGTTGGGTCCATGTTGAGTTCGTTGAATTGAGGTCTGGATTCGTGATCTCCGAATCCATTGCTAAGTGTTCGGAATAAAATTGAGGTCTATTTTTCATCCCAATTTTTGATTAATCTTTATCGTTTGATACCTTATGTGGTGAATTGATAATGTGTGGATCTTGATTTTTTTGATTTGGTGTTGTTCGGATCATGAATGTTGATTAATAGGTCACTTGAATTGATTAATTGGTTGATAATGACTTGAATTCGTTTGAGGTAAATAAAATTGGGACGGTAGTTGAAAGTTGATAAAGTGCATATTGTTGTTTTTATTCATTAATGTTAATTGAACTTGATAGTATCATGATAGGTCGATTGATATAGGCAAACATAGGTTGTGTAGGCAAAGTTTAGAATTTGTGGCTTTGGTTGGATGTTGGAAATTCCGTGGAAAGTTTGAAATTTTGTTGAATAGTTTGATTTTCTCGCACTAAAAATGTATTCATTTGGTTG
Organism: Capsicum annuum; assembly: GCF_002878395.1. Lineage (NCBI taxonomy): Eukaryota > Viridiplantae > Streptophyta > Magnoliopsida > Solanales > Solanaceae > Capsicum > Capsicum annuum. Next base: position 127,638,561 of record NC_061112.1, on the reverse strand, counting down.
GGGAATGCCTCGAGAGATTTGTATTGATTTATCTAGGGAATGTCCCGAAGTATTTTGTACCCGGAGGACGTTCGTGATCAAGGCCTGAGGCATCGGGTAAAGTGTTGAAGGTCATTTAGGATTAGCATAGGATTATTTCGGTACCTTTTATTTTGGGTTTATAATAATTGGACTGGACATTATATTTTGGATTATTTTGTTTTGTTTGCTTGAGTGATTGTTTTTGCGTTCTTTGTGTGGTTTATGCATTTGTAATGTTATTTTAGCCGATACTCTCCACCAAGAGACCGTGGTCAAACCACGAGATCGAGGGGTGCCTAGCACCTTTCCCTTGGTCAACAAAATTCTTTAGTCGGAGTCTCTATTCGCAAACCAGTTTAAAGAGTCAAACAGTTTTGAAAAAGGATTCCCAAAGGTGACTTGGCATACCCAATGCCAAGTGGCGGCTCTGAGTTTAAGTGTAAACCTTTCAAAACAAAATTTTCATTTTTTATCACTTTAATAAAAACCCTTTCAAACTTTAAGATCAATTTTTTTTGGTAAAAAAGGGGTGTGACAGCTCTGGCAACTCTGTTGGGAATTTTTCAGAATTCGACCTTATTTTTGGAGTTGTATCGGCTTAGTTTGACATTATGGGTGTATAAACATTGTTTGTGTTATCGTTTGTTATTTATTTTATCATTGTTGAGTGTTACGTGTTTACAGTTTTTCTCTTCTGTGTTACCACTTTATATCTGGCATCATATGCATAACCCGAGTCAATCTTTCTGCAACAAGTCCCGGAGTGCACGTCGTGCTCACAAACTCTAGTTGAGTCACCCTTATTTTAGGAGGGGGAGCCATTGGATGTATGGAGTAGGTGGAAAGCAAAGCAGCCACTATCGACCATATGCTCCCCCGAATGGCCTTGTTAGTGAACCACAACGTAGGTCAGCCTTTAGGTCATGTTTATCTGCATCATATTGAGACCTAGCGGGGCCCACTCAGTCCTTTATAGGAGACTCACCTTTAAAACATCCCTACGTGCTAAATGTTGCACCTCTAAGCGTAACGTGGTCATTTGACGGGCTGATTTGGGGAAAGCATGTGCTAGAATTAAAGAAAGATGTGTAGGCATTGAAAAAAAAAGGGAAAAAAGAGAAAAGGTGAATCAAAAAGAGTTTTGTAATTTTTAGGATCTTTATGGCTTTTGTTTTTCACAATTCAAAAATTTAAAAAAAAAATTTTTTTTTACTTTTTGCACTCATATTTTCAAAAATAAAAAAAAATGATCAAAATTTTTTTTCCTTTTGTTTCCTTTATCAAGCATTCACAATTCGAAAACTTCAAAAAGATTTTTTCAGGAGCTTTTTATAGAAGAAAAATTCTAAAAAAAGGTGGTAGAAGTTTTGTACATTTCATATAACAAAAATACCAAAAAAAATTTCTTTCATAGCTGTTGGTGTCAGTTTTTATATGAAGTGTCAAATTGAAAAATCAAAAAAAAAAAATTTATGTTGTTCATCGTGTGTCTTAGTCGTGTCTCAAGTCAGGGTGCAATCTGTTATTTAATCATTAATTGTCCAATCTGGACGAACTACATACCCCTGATTCTCCTCTCTCGGGAGTGAGATACGTAGGCAGCCTATTATAGGTTCGGGGATCTTATTTAAAAATTCAAAAAGATTTTCTTCACTCTTCATTTAGAGTAGGTGTTTCATACATGTCTTGAAAAGAAAAATACAAAAAAAAAAAAGATTTTCCTCAATAGTCGTAGGTTTCATTTTTGGTAGATCTTATTTCAAAAATCAAAAAATATTTTTTTTCACTCTTCATTTAGAGTAGGTGTCGTAGACATCTTTAAAAGCTACAAAAAGATTTTTCTTTAATAATTTTAAGTTCCATTGTCGTATGATATTAAAAATCGAAACCAAAAAGATTTTTCTTTGGTAATCATAGGTTTCATTTTTTATAGGGAGTTTTAACTTGTAAAATACAAAAAAGATTTTCGTCAATTCTTTTGACAATTTATTATTTTCTTTTCTTCTCAAAGTTTAAAAAAAAAAGAGAAAAAGAAAGAGAGTTGATCGGTCATTTTGTGGCCAAATTTCACGAACTACGCACACCTGATTCTCCTATTTTGGGATGTGAGATACGTAAGCGCCCTTCTTGGGTTCGGTGATCTTTTAAAAAAAAAGGAGAGATTTTGAGAAAGTGTTGAACTCTAACACATTTACTATCTCTTGTTCAGTTTGTTTAAGGTGGTTGATTTGTGGCATTTTGGCTGGTCCTCCATATTACACCAAGTCAAAGAGAAAGTTATGGCCAACAAGGATACCGAGTTTATTGTCACTAATTCGACAGGGATTTCGGGGAATGAGAATTCAGGAGATAATGAAGAGATTCGAAAATTAAGGAAACAAATGATAGAAATGGATCGAGCTTGGTCTAATGGGTTGCCGCCTCCTCCAGTTCCTACTGATAATCTGGAATATATTTCTAGCTTGCCTCCCGTGTCATATGCACAATTTTTCATTTTTGTTGACATGCCACAACATGCATTAGGGACTACACCGGGGCAACACTATTTAAACACTTCCAATATTCCTTTCCTCACTCCTCAACACAAAACTACCACTTACTCGGCTCCATATGTTGTTCATACTTTTACAGCGCCACCCCCGCGTGAAGCTCCTACTTTTAATGCCAATCCAAAGGTTGTGATTCCTCACTCTAAAAGCAACCCTGTATTGAATATTTCAAGTGATCAACATTATGCTCCCGAGCTCACATTTAAGTCGACTGATCCTTATGGGTACACTCATCCACCTGAATTTGCTCTTAATGCCGAAAATCCTGTTATGAAAGAAGAACAAGAATAAATGACCAGAAAATTGAGAAGTTTTCAACTGGCTATGAGGAATCTCCAAAGGCCTAGGGGGTACAAAAGTGTCTTATATAAAGATCTGTGCATGTTTCCAGGTATTCATCTCCCTTTTGGTTTTAAGATTCCAAAGTTTGAGAAGTATGATGGACGCGGGGATCCGGCGGTGCATTTGAGACGTTATTGTAACCAACTAAGAGATGTTGAAGTCAAAGAAGAACTGCTCATGACTTTGTTTGGTGAGAGTCTTTTGGGTCTAGCCTCAGAGTGGTTTGTTGATCAGGATATTGATAGGTGGAATAGTTGGGATGATTTAGCTAATGAATATGTGCAACAATTTCAATATAATGTGGAATTAATTCCTGATGAAAAATCCTTAACCAGTATGAAGAAGAAGAATACTGAGAATTTCAGGGAGTATGCGATCAGATGGCATGAACAAGCATCTAGGGCGAAATCACCAATGAAAGAAAGAAAGATAGTGGAGGTGTTTATTCAAGCGCAGGATGAAACATATTATCAACACTTGTTTCCTATATTAGGCAAGCCATTCATTGAGGTCCTCAAAATAGGAGAGATGATAGAGGATGGAATTAAGATTGGTCGCATTGTTAGTTTTTCAACATTGAAAGCGACTACTCAAGCAATTCAAAAGGGTGCAGGAAGCATTGGGGTGACAAAGAATGAGGAAGATGCATTTTCTATTGTAGTTGGACGGCGAAGAAGGTCAAGAAGACCCCATTGTCGTCACTCTCAGGCTCAAACCCAAGTTCATGCCCAAGCTCCACATAATCACTCCCAAAATCCATTATACTCTGCTCCTCCACCTCCGTAACCAGTATATAATGCACTGCCATATGTTCAACCCCCATGTTGCCCATAGTGGAACGCACTAACTCCTCAGAGTCGTCCTCTAACTCCACAAACATACTAAAATCCTTCTAAGCCTGATTTTTCATCCAAGCTAAACGATGAAATGAGGCAGAAGTCAAGAGATATCTTTGCACCAATTAGAGAGTGCCAGTTTATTTCAAAGATTGGTACAATGGGGCATAATCACTCCTCTCCTTGGGTGCACTCTTAATCGGTGTTCAAGAAATTTTGATCCTAATGTATGATGTGGGTATCATTCTGATGCTCAGGGTCATAGTATTGAAGATTGTTGAGATTTGAAAAAAGAATTTGAAAAGATGATTCAAGATGAATCAATTATGGTGTAGAACATTGACAGTGAGGCAAGCTTTAGTCATGCTGATATGCAAACCAGTGGCTAAGTTGTCAGGCTGAGCAATTGAGAAGTCACCCCTCTCCCTACTAGGAAGAGGTCTGGTAGTTTGTTTTGTTTTCTTTTCTATTTTTTTGAATTATTTCAGGGTTGTAGTTCGGGATCTATCTTGTTTTTTCCTTTTGTTGTTTATGTTCAAACCCTTCTATCTTTTATTTCAACTAAATGAATTGTCCCTTTTTCTTTGTGTTTAAATGTGTCGTTTGTTTGTTTTCTTTATACAATATATTTTATGTTGATTCTAGCGATATGACATGCTAGCAAAATTTTCAGTCAGATCTTAAAATCTAGTTTAAGAATGAGCATTGAATCAGAGGGTTAAAGTTAGAAAAAGAGAGCGTCTGAGAAAATAGATAGAGTGCTGGGGCATTTGGTGATCAAATTGAAGCCTTCTTTGAAAATTAAGGCAATTATTTTGAGAATAACTTGGTCAGCATTTGAAAGACATGTCTCAATTAGGTCAAATAGTGGATGTGTGATCCTACATCAAAAGGAATAGAAAAATTAGCTCCACGAAAGCATGAGGAATGTACAACAAAGATGGAGTTGGCAGAAGAAGTATCGACGTACAGTCTCAGTTAAAATTAGTGTTGTAAAAATATCACAAATGATCTTCATCTCTCACTTTCATATTGCATGATATGTACTTGCATTTTGAAGGATTGATATGACAAAGACATTTCATTCTGCTATCCAAATATCGTGTCATCCTTTGTTTACCCCATTTGAGCTTTAGTCCTATTTTCTTTCATACCCCTCTTTTGGAATCAAGATAGAGTTAGCGAAGCTCAAAATAAAAGTGTCGAGCAAAATAATAGAGTTAGAAAGTTTCAAAAAGAAACGAGAGAAAAAATGTGTCCAAAAGAAGGAAAAGAAAAGAGCGTTAAGAAAAAAATAGAGTCAGAAGGTCCCAGAAAGAAAAAAAAAGTCAATAGAAGAGTCAACAAAAGAAAAAAATAAAAAATCAAAATCAAGCAAAAGAACAAGCCACCAGAACTAAGCGTGACCTGATTCTCCTCTCTTGGGGGTGAGATACGTAGGCTTCCCTACTCTGAGCTCAGTCTAACCAATAAACAATTTAGTATTGCCTAGTCAAAAGAAACTAGGGCATGAGTTGATCCTCATTGTTTGAGTCGATTTCAAAAGTTGTAAATCCCACCCCACTTCAAGTGTCATTTGGGCCTCATGTCATCCTTTCTTTCTAATCCTTTCCGAAATCCAATTTACAACCAAAGAAAGACCTTCAGATCAATCTTTGAGGATGTTAAGGCTAAGCATGCAAGGGACATGATGATGTATTTGGGAACTACTTGTCTTCCTCAGCATAAGTAATCAAGAGAGAAATAAAAATGAGAGTTTTATTAGTGAAAACACTCACGAGCAACATAAGATGATGGTAAGTTGAGAGAGATAAAAATGAGAGAGTCTTATCAGTGAAAATCCTCACGGACACTATAAGACGACTGGGAGTTGAGAGAAATAAAAATAAGAGAGTCTCATTGGTGAAAAAGCCTAACGAACACCGTAAGACAATGGTGAGCTGAAAAAAATAAGGAAGGCTTGTTGGCGAAAACCTTTCAAGGTGTCACTAGCCAAATGAAGTCTTAAAAGCAATTGACCTAAGGAAACAACTCAGTTTTAAGTCCAGTTAACTCAACAACAATTGGTAGAAAGTTTGAATGGAAAAATCAGGCAGCTTAATCCAAAATGCATGGCATAATCATTAGAGTTGACTGTTATTTCTAGATAAATTTTTTGTTTCTTTGTTTCAAATGGGGACATTCATTGTCTTTTCTTTATTTTTTATTTTTATTTTATTGAGTCAGTTATCCAAATAAAATCATTGTCATTTTTTCTCTAGTCTTTGAGTCAAGTCCATGTCGAAACAAGTGAGAAAAGATTTCAAAACTGACTACTAGCTTCTTTAATTGCACAAAGCAAGACAAAGCTAGCATATGAAAGAGACATGATTGTGAGCCGAAAAAGGGCATGCAGAAGTTTTGTCAACAGACAAGTCTGGGAACTCATGGAAATACCAAAGTTTAAAGGATTTATCTGAAGAGCATGGCAATGCAAAGATACTGTGTTTGTTTCAAAGTCACTCTTAATGATCTGAGTTTAGGTCAATGATGCATCAAGTCAATGATATATGTAATGGTTGGAAGCAAGATTAATGTGATGAGGGAAACGGCGATCTCCGCGAAAGCTAAAGCCACAAATCAGCCACCATGTTTCAAACTCACAAGTTTTGTTTGATGAAACAGGAAACATACTACCTTCAAAGAAAGAACTTCATAGCATAAACATCAAGGGTTGCAATGCCTCACTTTTACAAATGCAGAAAGCAATGTTGCTGTACAGGTTTGATAATAAAATCATGGTAAAAATTTATCATCCTATATCCCTCGGAGACACACTTGTTCAGGGATTTCAAGTTTTCATTTGCTAGGTGATACACTTCTTAAATTGAACCTTCACTCTTAGGAGACGTACCTTTTAGTCGAGTTATCTCCTTTGATTCCTATAAGACATACCTTTAGTCGAGTCATCCCCCTTGGTTCCTATAAGACATGCCTTTTAGTTGAGTCATCCCCCTTGATTCCTATAAGACATACCTTTTAGTCGAGTCATTCCCCTGATTCCTATAAGACGTCCCTTTTAGTCAAGTCATTCCTCCTTGACCCCTAGAAGACGTACCTTTTAGTCGAGTCAATCCTCTGATTCCTATAAAACGTACCTTTTAGTCGAGTCATTTCCCTTGACCCTTAGAAGACGTACCTTTTAGTCGATTCATTCCCCTTGACCCCTAGAAGAGGTACCTTTTAGTCTAGTCACTCCTTTGATTCCTATAATACATACCTTTTAGTCGATTCATTTCCCTTGACCCCTAGAAGACGTGCCTTTTAGTCGAGTCATTTTCCTTGATTCCTATAAGACATACCTTTTAGTCAAGTCATTCCCCTGATTCCTATAAGACGTACCTTTTAGTCGAGTCATTCCCCCTTGACCCCTAGAAGATGTACCTTTTAGTCGAGTCGCATCTTAATTCCTATAAGACGTACCTTTTATTAGAGTCACTTCCCTTGACCCCTAGAAGACGTAACTTTTAGTTGAGTCATCCCCTTTGGTTCCTATAAGACATACCTTTTACTCGAGTCATGCCCCTTGATTCCTATAAGACGTACCTTTTAGTCGAGTCATTCCCCTGATTCCTATAAGACGTACCTTTTAGACGAGTCATTCTCCTTGATTCTTACAATGATGTGACTTTCACAAAAGTCCTTTATAATAATCTTTGTTTGGGATTTTCTTTTTAGTTTTGATGTGATTTAAGAAGCCCGCCTGAAGAACAGGGCGAATAAATAAGAAGTCAAGTAACATAGTGAAGAAGTTGAAAGTCAAGAAACAAGGCGAAGAAATTGAAAGTCAACAGATTGAAAAATAGCAAGTCAGGAACCTGCCTGAAGAACAGGGTGAAAACATTTAAAACCAAGCAACAAGTGAAGAAATTGCAAGTCAAGAGCCCGCCTGAAGAATAGGGTGATGAAGTAGCGAGTCAAAAGTCAAGGAAAGCTGCATAGATAGAGTTTTTGTAATTTCATTTATGTTTTTAACTTGTAATTTTCATTTTGATGTAATGACAGAGCTGCGGACCGGAACCTCGATGGAACCTCACTCGACTTTCCAACTCAGTATAGTCCTTCTCTTTCCAATCCTTTGAGATACCCATGACTTGATTCCCTCATAACTTGGGTAGGTAGGACGTCCTAAGTCTAGACCCGATTTCCTTTCTTTCTTCTGTTTCTTTCTTTGAATAATGATCGGGTCAAAATTTGATCTCGTTGTCTACTTCTTTGTCTGAAAACACTTTGTGTTTACATCCAATGGGGGCATGATGTAGACATGTAATTTTGTCCCTCCGAAAGATCACTTTTACTCATTTTATCTTCTCCTACCGTGTACCCTCAACCGTGTAATTATCCCTCCACAAAATGACAAAAATAGCAACCAACTCTCAACAAATTAATAACAAATTTTATCTCATCCCTTAACCACTCACACCCTAATACCCTCCTACCCCACCTACCCATATGACCCCACCCCCCATATTTATTTTACACGGTTTTGGCCTTTACCAAAGGGGAAGAGAACACAATACAAGGGGACCCACATAAAAAAGACTCCCAATTTCATTCATCATGGAATTTTCCATCCATCATAGAATATTAACACCTCACATTCATACATGGAACCCATGGGAATTTCTATTTTGACACAATACACATGCTATAAAAAATGGACCTCACCATGATATTAGCATACTAGGGGGCCCACGGATTGACTCCATTCTTCCACAATAAAGACACCACGGCTGATTCTTTTTTGGGGACTTCACTGAATACGCACACAACACATAGTTTCTTCTCCACACCTTTGTCTTCTTCCACCACACACGTACACACTCACCTCACTTTATTGCTTCAAGATAGCATATCATATACGTATAGAAATGGAGAGAGAACACAAGACGGATCTCTATTTTTTTTCCTTCTCTTAAAAAAATACACAGACACACATAATTTTGATCAAGAAAGAAAGTGAAATTAAAAGGAGAGAGAGAGAGAATGAGATCGGGATGGAAGAGATTTGAGAAAAACAGAGATCAGGGAGGGAGAGATTAGAGAACTAATAAGGAAGAAATATGCGAAAGGAAATTTAAATAAGTTTTCACCAGAAAACTTCATCGCCGCCAGTCGCATTCTCGATTCTTGCTACCCCTAAGCTTTCCAAAGCTCCGATGAAGCTGTCAGTCCTATCCCATCCCAAAATGTTGAAACGACAACAAAAAATAGTCAGTTAATCGATCCCAACTCCAAAAACTCATTGGGAAAACCATCGAGTTTGGGTAGAATAGATCTCGGGGTTGAAATCTCCAATTTGAGGTAAAATTTGACTCGATTTTAGATGTTTGGTTGACATTCGATAAGGTCCAATTCATGAGCTCCAGTAAGTAGCGGAACCTGAGGTCAAAATAGTCCGTAAATTTCAATTTGAATCATTGGTATTTTGGGTATGTTCGTTTCTTTAGGTTTTATCAAGTTGTCGAGTCAATGTTGAGTTTGTTTAATCAAGGTCTTGGTTCGTGATCTCTGAATTCATTGCTAAGTGTTCAGAATAAAATTGAGGTCTATTTTTCATCCCAATTTTCGATTAATCTTTATCGTTTAATGCCTTATGTGGTGAATTGATAATGTGTGGTGAATTGCTTTGTTTGATTTGGTGTCTTTCAGATCATGAATGTTGATTAATAGGTCACTTGAATTGGTTAATTGGTTGATAATGACTTGAATTCGTTTGAGGTAAATAAAATTGGGACGGGAGTTGAAAGTTGATAAAGTGCATATTGTCGTTTTGATTCATTAATGTTAATTGAACTTGATAGTATCATGATAGATCGATTGATTTAGGAAAACATTGGTTAGGTAGGCAAAGTTTAGAATTTGTGGCTTTGGTTGGATGTTGGAAATTCCGTGGAATGTTTGAAATTTTGTTGAATAGTTTGATTTTCTCGCACTAAAAATGTATTCATTTGGCTGGGGAATGCCTCGAGGGATTTGTATCAGTTTATCCGGGAAATGCCCCAAAGTATTTTGTACCCAGAGGATGTTCGTGATCAAGGCCTAAGGTACCAATTAAAGTGTTGAAGGTAGTTTATGTAATACCCCAGGAAATTTTTTGTTGAAATTTTGTGCGTAAACGTGTCGGGTTCTATCTTCTAGAATGAATTATAAATTTTTCATGTGAAATATCTTAGATTATGACCCACCATTGAGTAGAGTATCAAATAATATTTCCAACGATATATGGATCATCCAAAATGGACACTCGAGCGACGAGTTATGAACATTCCGATCGAACCGTAAATAGTAGTAAACAGTAAAACGTGCAAGAAAAAGTACTGAGGCCTGGCGTATTTTTGCTCCAAATTTAAACAAACATAGCTCCTTGTACATAATGATCTGGGTGATCTTCTATATATCAACAGAAAGCTCTGCGAATTCACTTTCCAATGAAATTGGTTTCATCCAATTTGTCTATCGGAGCAAAAAGTTATGGTTGATCTACTTCAGCCTATCAAAAGTGAATTTTTGGGTCAACTTCAAACGATCATAACTCCTCGTACACAATGATCTGGGTGATATACTATATATCAACGGAAAGATATGAGAGTCCAAACCCTATATTAAAGTCTATTACAAGCATTATATGTTATATTTCAGCAAACTCCCTCAAAAAGAAAATCCTAAGCTCCTACATCCAACTTCAAGAACCTCCAAAGTTCACCATTAATTCTGCAAATTTATTCAAGATTCCAAGTTCCTAGTTCAAGAACTCCAAGAACCATCATTCAAAGGCACGATTAACATCTCAAAAATACGTATCGATCTAAAGTTCATCATTCAAGGTATGTGGAGTTTTTCAGCAAGAACTCTCTTTTGTTCTTGTGCCCAAAAGTAATTTTCTTTACAAATGCATGATTTTTATTTGATTTTTACGAATTTGAAGCATGAACCCATATCTTATGATGATTATTATGAAATCTTGATGTTTATGATTTTGAAAGATGAATTTACATGTGTGGAGATATAAAGCATGAATCTTGAATTATGTTTATCATGATTTTGATATTTGGGTCGTGAATCCCAATTAGAAATTGTGTTTTTTTGAGAAAGTGTGTGTTATAAGCACGTTGATGTTGAATATTTGAGATATTTTGAATGATTTGATATTTTGGTCTTAATGGAGTTGTTTTGAACTCGAGTGTGAAAGAAATCCACAACGTAGTTGATTTTGATAGATGGGAAGCATGATGGCTCCTGATGTATATTTATATATTACTGAAATTGTTTTGTTGTGGATTGTCTTTGAAATGATCTGAGCTAAGTCCGGGAGAAATCTTTAGCACCGAGTGGGATGTGTAAAGCGACCTTACTTCTCTAGAACTACGTGCCCCCATAGGAGTGAGCCTGAGTCTAATTTATATAGTGATCACTAGTTTGTGTGGATTTGATATAGATAGTCTTACTCTGATGGCAAGGATAGGACGGCTCTCCCCAATGTGGGTTGTATGTTGGACTCCATGTAGCTTACATAGTTTATGTCGGTTATTGGATCTCCCAGCGTGCGTGTGTTTCCTTGTGTCTATGATGAATGGTGAAGTGATTTGAAAGTGGAATTGTGATAGTTATTCTCTCGAAAGATTTAAATGATATTTACATTATGAGAATTGATATTCTTGATGAACTGAAAGTGATTGACAAATTATATGATGACTCACATGTGTTATTGTACTTATTTCATCCTCTCATGATTATGATGATTTTCTTCGGGCTATGTGAGTCTTTCATATATCCTGCATATTTCTTATAAATATTTATGATGATGATGTTTATAAAACTGCATACACCCCCATATACTCAGTTCTTTTCCCTAGTACAGACCCACATCTTCGGATGTGGGCTGCATTTTCTCGGAATGTAGGTTCAGGTGCTCAGTTCCAGATTCGACAATAATTCTTTGGGCACGCTGTTCTACATCCTTCATTGTGGTGAGTCCTCATGTTCCGAGGACGTGATGTCTGATTTGGTTTCACGAAATTGTTTACATTTGATAATTGAGTATGAGTCAGTTGGGGCATGTCTCAATGGCTCGCTAGTTTTATTGATTTTCTTAGAGGCTTGTCAGACTAGTATAGATGTTGGGAGTTGACTAATAAGTCGTATTTTGATATCTTTCTGAAATTCATTTATTCTTGAATGATAATTACTCTATTGATATTTGAGGGTTATTTGTGGAAACCCTGTTGATTCGTGTTGAACTAAATGAAAATGGCTCAAAGGGTTAGCTTGGGGCTACTCGTAGCCTCAAGAACCGTGTGACGCTCCGGAACCCATTTTTGGGGAGTTACAAACTTGGTATCAGAGCCTAAGGTTTTAAGGTGTCCTAGGGAGTCTGACAAACTGCTTTAAGTAGAGTCTTGATCATCACTGTGTAGCGCGCCACATCTATGAGCAAGAGGCTACAAGACGTTTTAGGAAAAAATGTGATTCGTTCTTTCAAAAGTCTATCGTACTTAAAGTGTCTCTCTTTGCTATTGATTCGTACTCTCCTCTTTCAGAAATATGCCTCCATATCGAGCGAGAAGAAATAAAGATAGTTAGCAACCTTAACTCGCTGACCCATTGAATGAAAATGTGTCTCATGCTGAATTTTGGACAGACTTTCAGGCGCTGGTGCAAGCTGTTACTGCAAATGTTTAGGCCAACCCAACCCCAGCTCCACAGTAGTAGGAAGATGATTCAGCTGCTGCCAAGATTTATGACTTCATGCGGATGAGTCCGCTGGAATTCTATGGGTCCAAGTCTGATGAGGATCCACGTTTGTTTTTAGAGGAGGTGTGGAAGATTACTCATGTAATGCATGTATCTGAGGAACATAGTGTGGAGTTGGCTGCGTATAGGTTGAAAGACCTTGCTTATGACTGGGTTGTTTCTTGGAGGAAAGGTAGAGGTGAGGGAGCTATCCCTACAACTTGGCAAGAGTTCCAGGATGCATTCCTGGATAAGTTTTTCCCTTTGGAGATGAGGGAGGAGAAGGTGGAAGAGTTTATGAACCTACGATAGGGACCTATGACTGTTAGGGAGTACTGTCTAAAGTTCAATCAGTTGGCCAAGTATGCTCCTGACTTAGTGGCTGATAATCAGGCTAGTATGAGTAAGTTTGTGACTGGAGTGTCTAGTTATGTGATTAAGGAGTGTAGGTCTGCTATGCTGAATAGTGAGATGAATCTTTCTAGACTGATGACTCATTCCCAACAAATTGAGGCAGACAAGATTAAGGAGAGAGATAGAATGAGAGAGAATAAGAGAGCTAGGTCCGAGCAGCACGGATAGGGTCAGACTGAAGGAGTCAGTCAAGGACCAAAAAGTAGAGGTTTTCTCCCAAGGGGGAGATGGTGTGTTGAGATTGTAGGGTAGATTGTGTGTCTCGAATGTTGATGATCTGAGACAGAGGATTATGGTTGAAGTGCACGGGGTGCGATATTCTATTCATCCTGGTGCCACCAAGATGTACCGAGACTTGCGGGAAATCTATTGGTGGAGTGGAATGAAGAAAGATATAGCAATGTTTGTAGCTAAGTGTGCAACATGCCAACAGGTTAAGGTTGAACACCAAAGACCTGGTGGTATGATTCAAGAGTTTAGTATTCCCACCTGGAAGTGGGAAGAGATAAATACGGACTTCGTGATTGGTTTACCTCCTTCCCGATGCCATCATAATTCTATTTGGATTGTGGTTGATAGGTTGACTAAGTCTACTCATTTCTTGCCTGTTCATACTTCATATACTGCTGAGGATTACGCTACATTGTATATCTGAGAGCTAGTCAGACTGCATGGAGTTCCCTTGTCTATCATTTCGGATAGGGATACTCAGTTCACTTCGCAATTTTGGAAAGCTTTTTAGAAGGGTCTTGGTACCCAAGTGCTTTTGAGTCTTACTTTTCATCCAAAGACCGATGGTTAGGCTGAGCGGACCATCCAGACCTTAGAGGATATGTTGAGAGCTTGTGCACTTGACTTTAAGGGAAGTTGGGATGATCACTTACCGTTGATAGAGTTTGCTTACAATAACAGTTTCCACTCTAGTATTGGCATGGCTCCGTTTGGAGCCTTATATGGGAGGAAGTGTAGATCACCTGGGTGAAGCGGCTGTGAGTGGTCCTGATTCGGTATTTAAGGCGATGGAAAAAGTTAAGTTGATTAGGGAAAGGTTGAAAACTGCACAGAGTCGTTAGAAGTCATATGCGGATGTTAGAAGGAGAGACCTTGAGTTTGAAGTTGGTGACCTAGTGTATTTGAAAATTTCACCCATGAGGGGGGGTGGAGAAATTCAAAAAGAAGGGGAAGATTAGTCCCCGTTATGTTGGTCCTTACAAAATTCTTAGCCGTGTTGGTAAGGTAGCTTATGAAGTCGAGTTGCCTTTTGAGTTGTCCTCTGTTCATCCAATATTCCATGTCTCCATGCTTAGAAAGCATATTAGCGATGTTGTGGTAGTGGATTCCTCTGTGAGTGCTGACATTCAAGAAAATCTTTCTTTTGATGAGATTCCTATTGAGATTCTTGATTTCATTGTCCGAAGACTAAGCAACAAAGAAGTTCCCTTGGTCAAGGTGTTGTGGCAAAACCAATCTATTGAGGCTGCAACTTGGGAAGCTGAGGCGGATATGCGATCCAAGTACCCGCACCTATTTTTTGCAAACTCCGATCAAGCTGAAGGTACCGTTCTTTCCTAAATCATGCACTTTTGATAAAATTTACAGTAGTACAGCTATCATTTATTATGTGTTCAGCTGTAGTTTCTTGAATTTATGCATTCTATGTTGTATTTGGAGTGAGAAACGATGTGGTGATGAGTCTAACAAATGGTTTCAGCTGTATGATCTATTCCCTATCTAATGTTGGCATGTCTAGCGTCATTCGAGGATGAATGTTTCCAAGGGGGGATGGTGTAATACCCCGAAAAAATTTTCATTGAAATTTTGTGCGTAAATGTGTTGGGTTCTATCTTCTAGAATGAATTATAAATTTTTAGTGAGAAATGTCTTACATTATGAACCACTATTCCGTAGAGTATCGAATAAGCTTTCCAACAATATGTGGATTATCCAAAACGGACACCCGAGCGACGAGCTATGAACATTCCCATCGAACCGTGAATAGCAGTGAACAGTAAAACGTGCAGGAAAAAGTACTGAGGCCTAGCGTATTTTTTTTCCAAATTTAAACGATTATAAATCCTTGTACATAATGATCTGGGTGATCTAATATATATCAATGGAAAGATTTACGAGTCCTCTTTCCAATGAAATTGGTTTCATCAAACTTGAATATCGAAGTAAAACGTTATGGGTGATCTACTTCAGACTATCAAAACAGTCTACCAAAGGACTGATTTGAGAATTTTTTTTAATTTTAGGGGCGTTTTGGTCATTTTCCCTCACCCAAAATCCATCCAAACCCTATATTTAAAGCTTATTAGAAGCATTATATATTATATTTCTTCAAACTCCCTCAAAAAGAAAACCCTATTAGAAGCATTATATGTTATATTTCATCAAACCCTCAAAAAGAAAACCCTAAGCTCCTACATCCAACTTCAAGAACCTCCAAAGTTCACCATTAATTCTGCAAATTTATTCAAGATTCCAAGTTCCTAGTTCAAGAACTCCAAGAACCATCATTCAAAGGCACGATTAACATCTCAAAAATACGTATCGATCTAAAGTTCATCATTCAAGGTATGTGGAGTTTTTCAGCAAGAACTCTCTTTTGTTCTTGTGCCCAAAAGTAATTTTCTTTACAAATGCATGATTTTTATTTGATTTTTACGAATTTGAAGCATGAACCCATATCTTATGATGATTATTATGAAATCTTGATGTTTATGATTTTGAAAGATGAATTTACATGTGTGGAGATATAAAGCATGAATCTTGAATTATGTTTATCATGATTTTGATATTTGGGTCGTGAATCCCAATTAGAAATTGTGTTTTTTTGAGAAAGTGTGTGTTATAAGCACGTTGATGTTGAATATTTGAGATATTTTGAATGATTTGATATTTTGGTCTTAATGGAGTTGTTTTGAACTCGAGTGTGAAAGAAATCCACAACGTAGTTGATTTTGATAGATGGGAAGCATGATGGCTCCTGATGTATATTTATATATTACTGAACTTGTTTTGTTGTGGATTGTCTTTGAAATGATCTGAGCTAAGTCTGGGAGAAATCTTTAGCACCGAGTGAGATGTGTAAAGCGACCTTACTTCTCTAGAACTACGTGCCCCCATAGGAGTGAGCCTGAGTCTAATTTATATAGTGATCACTAGTTTGTGTGGATTTGATATCGATAGTCCTACTCTGATGGCAAGGATAGGACGGCTCTCCCCAATGTGGGTTGTACGTTGGACTCCATGTAGCTTACATAGTTTATGTCGGTTATTGGATCTCCCAGCGTGCGTGTGTTTCCTTGTGTCTATGATGAATGGTGAAGTGATTTGAAAGTGGAATTGTGATAGTTATTCTCTTGAAAGATTTAAATGATATTTACATTATGAGAATTGATATTCTTGATGAACTGAAAGTGATTGACAAATTATATGATGACTCACATGTGTTATTGTACTTATTTCATCCTCTCATGATTATGATGATTTTCTTCGGGCTATGTGAGTCTTTCATATATCCTGCATATTTCTTATAAATATTTATGATGATGATGTTTATAAAACTGCATACACCCCCATATACTCAGTTCTTTTCCCTAGTACAGACTCACATCTTCGGATGTGGGCTGCATTTTCTCGGAATGTAGGTTCAGGTGCTCAGTTCCAGATTCGACAATAATTCTTTGGGCATGCTGTTCTACATCCTTCATTGTGGTGAGTCCTCATGTTCCGAGGACGTGATGTCTGATTTGGTTTCACGGAATTGTTTACATTTGATAACTGAGTATGAGTCAGTTGGGGCATGTCTCAATGGCTCGCTGATTTTATTGATTTTCTTAGAGGCTTGTCAGACTAGTATAAATGTTGGGAGTTGACTAATAAGTGGTATTTTGTTATCTTTCTGAAATTCTTTTATTCTTGGATGATGATTACTCTGTTGATATTTGAGGGTAATTAATGGAAACCCTGTTGATTCGTGTTGAACTGAATTAAAATGGCTCAAAGGGTTAGCTTGGGGCTACTTGTAGCCTCAAGCACCGTTTGACGCTCCGAAACCCATTTTTGGGGCGTTACAGTTTACGATTAGCATAGGTTTATTTCGGTACCTTTTATTTTGGGTTTGTAATAATTGGACTGGACATTATATTTTGGATTGTTTTGTTTTATTTGCTTGAGTGATTGTTTTTGTGTTCTTTGTGTGGTTTATGCATTTGTAATGTCAAATTAGCCGATACGCTCCACTAAGCGACCGTGGTCAAACCACGGATCAAGGGGTTCCTAACACCTTCCCCTCGGTCAACAGAATTCCTTAGCCGGAGTTTCTGTTTGCAAATTAGTTTAAAGAGTCAAATAGTTTTGAAAAAGGATTCCCAAAGGTGACTTGGCACACTCAATTATGCCAAGTGGCGACTCTGAGTTTAAATGTAAATAATCCTTTTCGAAACAAATTTTTTATTTTTTGTCACTTTAATAAAAACCCTTTCAAACTTTAAAATCGATTTTTTTCGATAAAAAAGGGGTGTGACACTTGTAACACCCCACATTTTTAAGCTAAAAATCAAATTGTCATTCTTACATGTGTAAACCATTACCCATGATTTACTTTTGAAATGCGTCATGATCTTTATCCTAATATGGGAAGTGTTTTCAAAGTGAAAGATGTTCATAGGAATCACGTAACACCCTATAGTCTTAACACTCTTTTAATGTCTCTAAAATGACCTCTAGGACCCCCGTAGTGATGTAGAACGTGTTAACATTGTGGGAGGTGTTGGGGGTGTTCTAGAACCTCAAAACAAAGTAGGCATCTCAAAATAGAGATTAGGCGATGGCTAGGTATCGCATTACCATCGCCTACGTTCACTGGAAAGGTTTGGCGATGGATTAGGTGCCGCCAACCTTGGGTTTGGACATGGGCTAGGCACCGCCAACCCTAGGTTTGTCCATGGGCTAGGCACCATCAGCCTTGGGTTTGGCCATGGGCTAGGCGCCGCCTACCCTATATATTGCGGTGTAGGGGCTCCATTTTTGAGTTGTTTGAAGGACAACCAAGTCTTTTCATGTTCCATAACCATCTCTTAACATCTATAAACAAAATCAAGTCCCCTAAATACGTATTAACACTCTCAAATCCCTAGTTTATCTTCCTTAAACATAAGAAAAGAAAAGCAACCTAGGGTTTGCACATTCAAGCTCAAAAGGTCAATCTTTTCATATTTTTTTCATCAACTAAGGTACTTGGGAATATCCTAAAAGCTCCATGGGCATAAATTTTATGATTTTATCAAGTTTAAGGATTTATAATCATGTTACAAAGAAGAGTTTTGATGTTGTTTGAAAAAGAATGTCATGAAATCGTTTTGATGAAAGTATAAAAATTGTATTGAACCCTTTTTCATGGAATTGAATTATAGCCCCTTATATATATGTACATTTTCAGTTTTGGAATGTTTAATTGAGAGCATGACAATGAAATCCCTCTCTTGATATGAAATATATTGTCTATTTGATTTGTGGGTTATTTTGAATGCATGAATTTGAGTTTTGAAAGTAAGTTCCTTTATACTAATGTGGTTGACATGGTTTATGACACGATGAGAGGGAAAAATCTCCTTATTTACAAGTGGTCATATTGTTGATAGAAAGAGATACATGTGTTTTAAAGAAAGATCGGCCACCATATGATAATGCATTTCAGAAGAATTATTTTGTATACGTCTGCATGTGATTTGAATTAAGAATGTTCTCGTGAACTTTTTGAATTATTGGGGGTGGCCATCTAATGACTTCTTTTATAAAAAGGGCTATGATTTATGACATGATATGTAATGGCTTGCAAGTCTAGGTATGTCGATACCTATTATGGTTTGCCCTTAATATGAATGAAACAAATGTTGTAAAGGTATAGAGTATGGTTTTAAAGAATCAAAAACTGGGCTTAAAGAGAGCTAGTTGGCTACCCGAAGAATGCTTGAGTTCAGATAACTCTTAGCCCGAAATCGTATTTTGCTGTTACAGGTCTTTATGTGCTATTCGGCAAGTGGGATAGCATGGTATGTCGGCAAGTGGGAATTACTTTTTTCATGATATTCCCCATCCTTGTGGCGAACTTGGATTGGGAGCCTGGTCGTCGGGTTATGAGCGGGATCCACATAGCCCGTGGATTACCATGTATGTAGAGTGATCCATCTAGCTCAAAAATAAAATAAAGAGTGAGTCATGGTTTCAAAGAGGTGTTTTGAATTTCATTAAAGTATGCCCATGTGTTTTCACTTATGCATTATATTCATTGTTTTATGAAAGCCTCTAATTATGTTGTATAAAAATAAGTCATGGTTGATTATTTCCCATACCGGTACATTTGTATTGACCCCGTATATTTTTGGATCTGAGGCACAGTTTCGGGGTCCCGCTAAGTAGTAGATTTGTTTATCAGAAGTTGCAGTCGGTGAGCCTCCTTTATTTCGGAAGGCCTTGTTATGAGACATTATAATTTGATTTTAGTGCATGGTCCGACTGGGGGCCTTGTCCCAGTTTTAAGACAGAAGTCATTTTCATGTTATTAGAGATTTTCCAGACCAGTGTCATGTATTTTTGAATATTTATGAACTTATATTCGTATTATTCAGTTGAAGTAAAAGAGAATGACCATATTTTTGTTTTGTATTGTTTTCCGCACTTCTTTATAATGTATGAATTGAGCATATAATTACCAGTTAACAGGGCTCTCGGACCTTCATGGTTAGGGATGCTTGTTGCGGCCAAAGCCTCGATTCCGGTCGTGACAGCACTTGTTAAAATAACGTAAGTAGAAAAAACGGATGCTTCTTTGTGAATTGAGAAGACTTCGGTCGCTTCCACTTGATATATGAAATTTTTTATAAGCAAGTTGGAGCTTATAATTTATGAGTTTAATTTTTATCATGGAACATGTTCATTATAAAATGATAATACAAAGTTATGGATAATTTTTATAGCTTTTAGAATTTATGGATATAAATCATATTTCTAAAAAAAGTCAAATATTTTTTCAGAAACTATGGTCAAACCCATAGTAAAACTTAAAAATAATTAGAGATGAGGTAGTCAAATGAAAAATAAAAAATAGTCAATGAAATTAAAAAATGCTCAAGGTATATTTTTTTATTTCAATTTGTTTGACCTACTTTTTTTAGTCAGCTAAAAAAGAACGACTCTTTCATTATTTGTTAGGAACCTTTTAATTTAAATTATCCTAGATAACTAATTTATGATCAGAATTACTTGATATATTTAACATATCTTTAATTTAAGATTATATTCAAAAAAAAATTATTTTCATAAAATTCATATCAATCAATTTAAACGAGATTACATTGATCCAAATAGTAGTTGTAACGCAAGTCACAATAGTTGACTTTAGTCTCTCACTTGTAACTTCCCAGCCCTATATATATTGAACACTCTACTCCCCAT
Source organism: Capsicum annuum (assembly GCF_002878395.1). Taxonomy (NCBI): domain Eukaryota; kingdom Viridiplantae; phylum Streptophyta; class Magnoliopsida; order Solanales; family Solanaceae; genus Capsicum; species Capsicum annuum. The sequence goes on along the minus strand of NC_061112.1, from coordinate 127,618,166 downwards.
TCTACCCATACCTTATTTGATATCATGGTTTGAATTCAAAATTCTTCCAGGCGAACAACCTCCCCGTCGTCACCTGCCGCTTCGACCAACAGCTCCACTATGCGGCCACCACATAGGGAGCAGTGGAACAACAACATGAGGACAACTGTGGTAGATTTAATGGCAGAAAATGCAGTGATTATTGTAGCCAGGTTCCAATTCTACGTGTTCTTCGTGGCAATCTTTAATGGAATATTTGGAATCGCTAATTACACTGTGATACAGGGGGAGGAGGCGAAGGAAGATCACATGTTGGAGGAGTTGTCTAAGCTTGAGGAGGGCAGCAACAGCAACGGCAGAGGACCGTAGAGTTTGCCTGCAGTATACATAGGAGGGAAGTTTGTGGGAGCCGTTGATGAAGTTTTAACGGCTCTTGTATAATTGGTTGATACCAACTACGTTTACTGATTACAAAATGCCTCAAGAAAGAAGACGCGCCAATGTGAGAACTAGTAGTTAGTACATTAATTAACTATTTGACTGCCAATGGTAAATTACAGAACTCAATTAATGACACTTCACATGATGACCTAAATCATTTAATCAATCATTAGACAAAGTAACTATATTTGAAACTGTAAGAGTATACAGGAATAATACATTTAAATGCATTTATAACGTAGTAAAAGCTCATGACAATAATCGTGGAACCAGAAAAAACTATTTTGGGTAGATGATATAATGGATGAAGGAACCACAAAAATACTCTCTTCGTCTCATAACATTTGTAAAATGTTTTAATTTTAAGAGTCAAACTACATTATTGTTGACCTTCATTAAGATATATATAAAAATTGTAACTTAATTATTAGAATATTTTTTGTATAAATTTTTAATATTTATAAATATAAGATTAAAATATTGAGTCACTTAAATCCATTAGTTTCAAAGATTAATGAAATTCAGTGTTGACCAGATTAGTCAAATTTAATTGCGATCCAATATTGATTCTTAGATTTCTCGTACGCTTTGACGTGCAAGCTAAAGTGGTAAAATATCCATTACAAATAAAACCAGGACAGTAAATTAATTATCTTTGAAAATAAAGTTTATCAAGTAATCCCCATTTCTTTTTATTTAATTTAAAACGGAATGATATATTTCTATATTTAGCTTTAACTTTAAAATATTCATTTTATCCTAAATTAAATGATTTACAAGCACACAAATATATGTGACTTATTTGGAGTTATAAATTTTATTAATATCAATTAAGAGTATAAATTATTATGAACATAAAGAGATGTGAGTTATGAAGAGGATTGTTAAAATAAACAGAAAAGGCATATACATACACCCTATACATAATTCAAAGGAGGGAGCGGACCAAAGAAAGAATACTCTCCACTCATACTCAGAGCACACGAAAAAAAAGAAGAGGAATTCACCTTCTTCTCTAACATCTACTCACAGTTCATACACGAATACACACACACTCTAGTGAGAGGTCGAGAAATCGAGCAAAACAATGATCTAGATAAGGGGAGTGAGACGGTGAGAGGACCAACTAATTCTATTGGAGTTTCAGAGTTTTCCGGTGGGGTTTCAAGTTTTCGGCAAAATTTTTTGCCGGAATTAGCTCCTGTACGCTGAACAGATCTTACACCAGTCACGAAACTCCTTGATTCTCTGTTTTCTTTTAGATTTGTAAGCAAACTCTGTTGAGAAGTACTAAAATATGGCCTGAAAGTGTTATCCAAACACCAACTAGCTGTTTTTTGGTGTTTTCTGGGGAAGTCTCCCCGTAGACTATCATCTAAATTTCTTTTTGGTCCTCTTGTTGTTGAAGTTTTTTGGCAGTCGTACAATTTTGAACTGCTCATTTATTTTTTGCAATTTTGGGTCGAATCAGTAGAAAAAAAAACATACCGAAGCTGGGTTCGAATGGAGGTTCCAAAATGAGGTTCTTCGGCATGGATTATGTCCTTTCATTGAAGTATTATTGAATTTTGAAACCTTCGAATTGAGGTCCAATTCTATTCCTTCTCTTCTTTATTTTGTTGTTTGTCATGTTCGATGCTTTGAATTAAATGCGGTGTGTTGGTTGATCGGTGATGATGTGAATTGTTGTTTGTTTTGATTCGGTGTTTGATTTCCTTAATTATGGATGGTTATGGGTGTGTGATGAAATAATATCTCATTTAGGATTAAATTGGTTATTTGGGGAAGGGAATCAAAAATCGGTAAAAATAAATATTGTGGTATTTTGATTTATTATTGATGTTGAACGTGGATAGTATTATGTTCTAGACCGAGGATTGGTAGGCAAATTGTAGGTTGGGTAAGCAAAGTTTAGGACTCGTTGTTTTTGTTGAATATTTGAGATTTTGTTAAATAGTTTGATTTTCTCCTACTAAAGTATATTCGTTTGGCCGGGGAATGCCCCGAAGTATTTTGTACCCGGAGGACGTTCGTGACGAAGGCCCGAGGTAGTGGGTTGGAGTTTAGTTTAGGACTATCTTAGAATAGAATAGGTTTTACCTTTCCGTATGTTTTTATTTTTGGACTGTATAATTGGACTGAACATTATTATTTTGGTTTTGGATTGTTGTTTGACGTGTTGTTGCTTGTTTATGTGTTTTATGTGGTTTATACATTCTTAGTGTCAAAGTTAGCTGACACGTTCCACTAAGCGACCATGGTCGAACACGGGATCGAGGGGTGCCTAACACCTTCCCCTCGGTCAACAGAATTCCTTAGCCGAAATCTCTGTTCGCAAACCAGTCTTAAAGAGTCAAATTATTTTGAAAAGTATTTTTTCAAAAAAGTGACTTGGCACACTGGATTATGCCAAGTGGCGAATCTGAATAAAAAATGTAAATAATCCTTTTTCGAAACAAATTTTCATTTTTCGTCACTTTGATAATAAAAACCCTTCCGAACTTAAAATTAAAACTTTTTGGTCGTAAAAGGGGGGTGACAGCTTTGGCGACTTTGCTTATTTTGGAGTCGTATCGGCTTTGTTTGGTATTATGGGTGTATAAACATTGTTTGTGATTATTGTTTGTGTTATTGTTATCACTGTTGTGCGTTTTCGTGCTCTTTGTGTATAGTATTTATCCTATGTGTTACCACTTTTATATCTGACATCATGTGTCTACCCCCAGGCCTTCTTTCTGCAACAAGTCCGTAGTACACGTGTTGCACACAACCTCTAGTTGAGTCACCCTTATTTTAGGGGGGAAGCCACCGGTGTTATGGAGTAGGTGGACAGCAAAGCAGCCAGTATCGATCATACGCTCTCCCGAATAGCCTTGTTAGTGAACCCCAACGTAGTTCATCCTTTAGGTTATGCTTATGTGCATCATATTGAAGACCTAGAAGGGCCCACTTGGCCTTTGTAGGAGACTCGCCTCTAAGGCATCCCTATGTGTTAAATGTTGCATCTTTGTGGGTAACGAGGTTATTTGACCGACTGGTTTGGGCAAAAACATGAGTTAGAAGCAAAGTGTGTAGGCAAGAAATTGTTGAAAAAAAAAAGAAGAAAAAAAAGTGAAGGAAAAAAAAGAGATTTGGTAGTTTTTAGGGTTCTTTATGGCTTTTTTTTTTTTCACAATTCAACAATTAAAAAAAATAAAATGCTTCTTTACTTTTTGCACTCATTTCCCACAAAATCAAAAACGCTAAAAAATATTTCCTTTTATTTCTTTAGTAAGCATTCATAATTCGAAAACTCCAAAAATATTTTTTCCTTTCAATAGGAGCTTTGTATATTCTTATATAGTGAAAATGCTAAAAATATTTTCCTTCATAATTGTTGGTGTCAGTTTTAGTTGAAGTGTCTAATTAAAAATCCCAAAAAGATTTTATTTATTTGTCTTTGGTTGTGTCTCTTAAGTTAGGGTCAATCTATTAGTTAATCATTAATTGTTCAGTCTGGATGAACTACGCACCCCTGATTCTCCTCTTTCTGGAGTGAGATACGTAGGCAGCCTATTGCTGGTTCGGGGATCTTATTTAAAAAATTGAAAAAGATTTTCTTCACTCTTTATTAGAGTAGATGTCATATATTTCTTTAAAAGAAAACTGTAAAAAGATTTTTCTTTAAAAGTTTTAATTTTCATTTTTATATGAAATTCGAAATTGAAAATCCAAAAAGATTTTCTTTGGTAATCATAGGTATTATTTTGTATAGGAATAAAAAAAAAATTCAAAAAAAGATTTTATTCACTCTTTATTTAGAGTAGGTGTTTCATATACATCTTCAAGAGAAAACTACAAAAAGATTTTCCTTTAATAGTTTCAAGTTTCATTTTCATATGAAATTCAAAATTGAAAAACCCAAAAAGATTTTTCTTTGGTAATCATAAGTTTCGTTTTATATAGGTATTTTAAAAGTGAAAAATGCAAAAACATTTTCGTCAATTCTTTTGACAAATTGTTATTTTCTTTTCTTCTTAAAGTTTTGAGAAAAAAAAAAAAAGAAAAAGAGTTCAATTGGCCAATTTGGCATGACTTCACGAACTACGCACACTTGATTCTCCCCTTTCAGGGGTGAGATACGTAGGCTCCCTTCTAGGGTTCGGTGATTTTTTTTCAACAAAAAAAAAGGTTTAGAAAAATGTTGAACTCTAAGATATTTGTTGCCTCTTGTTCAGTTAGTTTAAGGTGGTTGGTTTGTGGTTTCCTAGCTGGTCCTTCATATCACACCAAATCCAAGAAAGGGTTAGTTGTGTCCAACAAGGATATAGAGAGTGATATCATGGATGAAACAAAGAGTCAGGAAATTGAGAGTTTAAAAGAAGAGAATTTTAGACTGAGACAACAAATGATGGGAATGTACCGAGCTTGGGCCAGTGGGCTGCCTCCATCTTTGTTCCCCACTTTTGACCCTGCAAATACCTTGAGTCTTCCACCAAAATTGCAAAGTCAGTTTCCTACTGTTGTTGATGTACCACAGCATGCCTCAGAATCCATTCCACGTCAAATGCACCTCAACACTTCCACCACTATTTCTTTATCTCCTCAGTATAAGTCTACCACATTCACAGCACCATATACCGTCTGTGCTTTTGTTGCTCAACCTTTTACTAAGGGTTCCACTTTGTCTATCAATCCAACGAATGTGCTTCCCCAGTCCAGTAGTGCCTCCACGTTCAATACTATTGATGATCATTGGCATACTCTTGAGCCTACAGTTAAGTTAAGTGAACCACCAAAATTTCTTACTAAGAAGCCTAGCATGCTAAAAGAGCCATAGAAAATGATTGGGAAAGTGAAGAGTGTAGAAAATGATATGAAAAATTCCCCTGGACTTATGGGCTATGAAGATGTTTCATATAAGAACTGGGGCATGTCTTCAAGTGTTAACTTTCCTCTCATCTTTGAGACATCAAAATTTGGGGAGCCTGATGGACAGAAGGAATCTATGAAACATTTGGGATGACATTGCAATCAACCAAGGGAAACTGAAGAAAAGAAGAAGGAAAACGCACCTATTGTCATGACAGGGCCAAAGCAGATTTTGAGAGGTCCAACCCACCAATACTGTCAGCCTCAATCCCGATCTTACATATCAGATGCACATAACCACTTACAACAAGGTTTCTTTTTCTGAAATCTAAGAAATCCTATTCCACTTCCTCGATATCCTGTGAACAATGCACAATTGTATGCTCATCCATCTTCTTATCCACAATGGCATGCACCTGTCCCTCAACATCGTACTCGACCCCCACAAATTTACCAAGAGACCTCTAAATCCAAATTTCATTCGAGGCCAGAGTTCGCAAAGAGGAGGAAGGAAAAATATAATTTCACTCCTATTGGGGAATCCTACGCTAGTTTATTTCAGAGATTGGTACAGTAGGGCATGATCACTCCTCTCCTTGGGTATACTCCTGACCCGCATTTAAGAAGCTTTAATCCTAATATGCGATGTGCATATCATTCTGATGTTCAGGGTCATAGTACTGAAGATTGTCGCACTTTAAAAAGAGAAATAAAAAAGATAATTCAAGATAAATTGATTGTGGTGCAAAACATTGGCCCTTCGACCATCCCACAGAGTTCTTCACCAGCACGCGGTACTGCACAATATGTGGGAGGCAATGAGTTAAGCATGGGGATTCAGAGCTTATTTGTTGAAGAAAATGTGTCTGACAGTGGTGGAAGCTCCAGTCATGTTGATATGCAAACCAGTGGCTAATATGTCAGGCTGAGCAATTGAAAAGTCACCCCTCTCCCTACTAGGAAGAGGTCTAGTAGTTTGTTTTCTTTTCTTTTCTGTTTTTCAAATTATTTCAGGGTTGTAGTTTGGGATCTATCTTGTTTTGTCCCTTTGTTGTTTATGTTCAAAGCCTTTTATCTTTTATTTCAACTAAATGAAGTGTCCCTTTCCTTTTGTGTTTCAAATATGTGTTGTTTGTTTGTTTTGTTTATACAGTCACTTTATGTTGATTCTAGTGATATGATATGCCTGCGGAATTTTCAGTCAGATCTTAAAATCCAGCTTAATCATGAAACATTGAATCAGAGAGTTAAATTTAGGAAAAGAGAGCATCTGAGAAAATAAATAGAGTATTGGGGCATTTGGTGATCAACTTGAAGCCTTCTTTGAAAATTGAGACTTTTTGAGAATCGCAAAGATAACTTGGTCATCAATTGAAAGACATGTCTTAATTAGGTCAAACAGTGTCTACGTGATCCTATCAAGTGGAACAGGAAGAAAATTAGCTCCACGAAGTCATGAGTCCTTCAGCATGAGGAATGTACAACAAAGTGGAGTTGTATGCTGGGCAAGTGTAGAAAAAGAGGTGGCACACATGCTCGGGGCAAGTTAGTATTGTAAAACATTTCATAAGTGATCTTGATCATGCACTTTCACATTGCATGCTATGTACTAGCATTTTCAAGAATTGATATGATGAAGGTATTTCATTTTGCTATCCAAATACTGTGTCATCCTTTATTTACCCCCATTTGGGCCTTAGTGTTATTTTCTTTCATACTCCTCTTTTGGAATTAAGATAAGAGTCAACAAAATTCAAAAAAAATATGTCGAAAAAGAAAGAAAAGATGAGTGTCAAGAAAAATAAAGTCAAAAAAGGTCCCAAAGACAAAAGAGTCAACAAAATAAAAAAATAGAATCAAGTGAAAGAACAAGCTGCTAGAACTATGCATGACCTGATTCTCCTCTCTTGAGGGTGAGATACGTAGGCTTCCCTACTAAGGGCTCGGTCCAACCAAATAAACAATTTAGAGTCACCCAGTCAAAAGAAACTGGGGCATGTGTTAATCCTCATTGTTTGAGTCGATTCCAAAAGTTGTAAGTCCTACGCCACTTCAAGTGTCGTTTAGGCCCCATGCCATCCTTTCTTTCTAACCTTATCTAAAACCCAAGTTACAACCAAAGAAAGACCTTCAGATTAATCTTTGAGGATGTTAAGGTGGAGCATGCAAGGGATATGATGATGCATTTGGGAACTATTTGTCTTCCTCAACATAGGGAATCAAGAGAAAAATAAAAATAAGAGTCTTATTGGTGAAAACTATTACGGGCACCATAAGGCGATGGTAAGTTGAGATAAATAAAAATGAGAGAGTCTTATTGGTGAAAACCCTCACAAGCACCATAAGGCGATAGTAAGCCGAGAGAAAATGAAAGAAGCTTGTTGGCGAAAACCCTTCAAGGCGCCACTAGCCGAATGTGGTATTAAATGCAATTGAACTAAGAAAGCAACTCAGTTTCAAGGCCATTAACTCAACAACAATGGGTAGAAAGTTTGGATGAAAAGATCAAGCTGCTTAATCCAAAATGCATGGCATAATCATTAGTGTTGACTGTCATTTTTAGATGAATTTTTTGCTTCTTTATTTTAAAAAAGAACATTCATTGTATTTTCTTTGTTCTCTTTATTTTAATTTTATCTTTCTTAAGTCAGTTATCAAAACAAAAATTGTCATTCTTTTTTTATTTCTTGTCTTTGAGTCAAGTCTGTGTCAAAACAAGTGAGAAAAGATTTCAAAACTGGCTATCAGCTTCTTTAATTGCACAAAGCAAGACAAAAGCTAGCACATGAAAGAGACATGATTATGAGCCCCAAAAAAGGCATGCAGGAAGTTTTGTCAACAGAGAAGTCGGGGAACTCATGGAAAAACCAAGGTTCAAAGGGTTTATTTGAGAAACACGACAAAGCAAAAATATTGTGTTTGTTTCAGAGTCACTCTTAATAATCTGAGTTTGATTTAATGATACAGCAAGTCAATGACATATGCTAATGGTTGGAAGCAAAGCTAAATATGACGGGGGCAGGAGAAATTGCCTCAAAAGCCAAAGCCACAAACTAGCCACCATATTTTTAAACTCACAAGTTTTCTTTGTATGTAATAGGAATACATGTTGCATTTAGATCAAGGATTTCAAAGCCTAAACATCAAAGGCCGTAATTTCTCACCTCAACAAATGCAAGAGGCACTTCCTTGTTTTGGTAATTCAAGCAGCTTTGGTAAGGAGACGCA
>NC_061112.1:127609000-127609567 GCF_002878395.1 Capsicum annuum | reverse complement strand
AAACTAGCCACCATATTTTTAAACTCACAAGTTTTCTTTGTATGTAATAGGAATACATGTTGCATTTAGATCAAGGATTTCAAAGCCTAAACATCAAAGGCCGTAATTTCTCACCTCAACAAATGCAAGAGGCAAGGTTGCTGCATAGGTTTGGTAATCAAAACCATGGTAAAACTCATAATTCAAGATCTCTAGGAGACGCACTTCCTTGTTTTGGTAATTCAAGCAGCTTTGGTAAGGAGACGCACTTCATTGTTTTGATAATTCAAATAACATTGATACGGAAACACACTTCCTTGATTGGGTAATTCAACTTTTGCTTCTTAGGTAATGCACTTCGTAACTTAAGTCTTGATTCCTAGAAGACGTACCTTTTAGTCGAGTCATTCACCTTGACTCCTAGAAGACGTACCTCCTAGTCAAGTCATCCCATTTGATTCCTAGAAGACGTACCTTTTAGTCGAGTCATCCCCTTTGATTCCTATAAGACGTACCTTTTAGTCGAGTCATCTCCTTTGATTCCTATAAGACGTACCTTTTAGTCGAGTCATCCCCTTTGATTCCTAT
>NC_061112.1:127607520-127608900 GCF_002878395.1 Capsicum annuum | reverse complement strand
TGATTCCTATAAGACGTACCTTTTAGTCGAGTCATCCCCTTTGACCCCTAGAAAACATACCTTTTAGTCGTGTCATTTCCCTTGATTCCTATAAGACGTACCTTTTAGTCGAGTCATCCCCTTTGATTCCTATAACACATACCTTTTAGTCAATTCATCCCCTTTGACCCCTAGAAGACGTACCTTTTAGTCGAGTCATCCCCCTTGATTCCTAAAAGACGTACCTTTTAGTTGAGTCATTCCAATTAACTTATGGAAAATATATTTCTTTATTTGGGAATAATTTTCTTTTCAGTTTTGATGTGATTTCAGGAGCATGCCTGAAGAATAGGGCGAATAAATGGAAAACCAAGCAACAAGGTGAAGAAATTGAAAGGACAGCAACAAGTTGATAAAAATAGCAGGTCAGGAGCCCGCCTGCGGAACAGGGTGCAGAAGTTGAAAGCATGACAACAAGTTGATGAAATAGCAAGTCAGGAACCCGCATGGAGAAAAGGGTGAAGAAATTAAAAGGCAAGCAACAAATTAAAGAAATAGCAAGTCAGGAGCCCGCCTGAAGTATAGGGTGATGAAACTCAAGTCAAGAGTCCAAAAGAAGCTATATAGATAGGATTTTTGTAATTTTATTTATGCTTTAACTTGTAATTTTCATTTTAATGTAATGAAAGAGCCATGGACCGGAACCTCGATGGAACCTCACTTGACTCTTCAACCCGGTATAGTCCTTCTCTTTCCAATCCTTTGAAATACCCGTTACTTGACACTCTCATAACTTGGGTAGGTAGGATGTCTTAAGTCAAAACCCGGTTGTCATTCTTCCTTCTGTTTCTTTCTTTGTATAATGGTCGGGTCAAAATTTGGTCTCGCTGTCTACTTCTTTGTCTGAAAATACTTCATGTTTACATTCAAAGAGGGCATGATGTAGACACCTAATTTCGTCCCTCCCCGATATCATTTTTACCCATTTTTACTTTATCCTACCGTGTACCCTCACCCATTTAATTATTCCCCACAAAAATACAAAAATAAACAAAAACAATACCTCTAACTAATTTATCTTATCCTAACAACCTACCCAATCAAAAGCTTCCACCTCCCTACCCACTCATACTTTTATCCTCATATAATACATTAACAACCAAAAGAAGGGGGACCCACGGGGACACCTAACAAAAAAAAGGACCCATTTTGTCACCATCTTCTTCTCTATATTTTGGATATATACGCACAAAAGAGGGGAATTTTTTTTTTGATTTTCAGGGAACATGAACAATATAAAAACCCACATCATCATCTCTATTTTCTCTTCTACACATACACACAGAATAACACCCACACGACTCACAATTCCAATCAAACACAACAACCAAATTCACCTGC
>NC_061112.1:127597011-127604520 GCF_002878395.1 Capsicum annuum | reverse complement strand
CCAAGTCCAATTTTATTCATTTTTAGCTCACATTACCACGCACTCTCACCCACGTGATTATACCTTCCATAAAATGACAAAAATAACAACTCTTAACAAATTTTATCTTATTTTGATCCTATCCTAACAAACTTTATCCTAATCACCTACCTCTATACCCACTCACCCCCTACCCATGTGACCTTACCCCCTACCCCACATTTATTTTTTTCTAACAAACTTTCTAAAAGGAAACAAAGGGAGGGGTCCACAAGGATAAACAGAAAAGGCATATACATACACCCTATACATAATTCAAAGGGGGGAGCGGACCAAAAAAAGAATACTTTCCACTCATACTCAAAGCACACGAAAAAAAAGGAAGAGGAATTCACCTTTTCTCTAACATCTACTCACAGTTCATACACGAATACACACACTCTAGTGAGAGGTCGAGAGATCGAGCAAAACAATGATCGAGATAAGCGGAGTGAGACGGTGAGAGGATCAACTAATTCTATTGGAGTTTCAGAGTTTTCCAGTGGGGTTTCAAGTTTTCGGCAAAAAATTTTGCCGGAATTAGCTCCTGTACGCTGAACAGATCTTACACCAGTCACGAAACTCCTTGATTCTCTGTTTTATTTTAGATTTGTAAGCAAACTCTGTTGAGAAGTACTAAAATATAGCCTGAAAGTGTTAAATCCAAACACCAACTAGCTATTTTTCGGTGTTTTCTGGCGAAGTCTCGCCGGAGACTATCATCTAAATTTCTTTTTGGTCCTCCTGTTGTTGAAGTTTTTTGGAAGTCGTACAATTTTGAACTGCTCATTTATTTTTTGCAATTTTGGGTCGAATCAGTAGAAAAAAAAAAAGGCATACGGAAGCTGGGTTTGAATGGAGGTTTCGAAACGAGGTTCTTCGGCATGGATTCTGTCCTTTCATTGAAGTATTATTGAATTTTGAAACCTTTGAATTGAGGTCCAATTCTATTCCTTCTCTTCTTTATTTTGTTTTTTGTCATGTTCGATGCTTTGAATTAAATGATGTGTGTTGGTTGATCGGTGAGGATGTGAATTGTTGTTTGTTTTGATTCGGTGTTTGATTTCCTTAATTATGGATGGTTATGGGTGTGTGATGAAATAATATCTCATTTAGTATTAAATTGATTATTTGGGGAAGGGAATCAAAAATGGGTAAAAATGAATATTGTGGTATTTTGATTCATTGTTGATGTTGAACATCGATAGTATTATGTTCTAGACCGAGGATTGGCAGGCAAATTGTAGGTTGGGTAATCAAAGTTTAGGACTCGTTGTTTTTGTTGAATATTTGAGATTTTGTTAAATAGTTTGATTTTTTCACACTAAAGTGTATTAATTTGGCCAGGGAATTCCCCAAGGTATTTGTGTTTATTCGTCGGGGAATGCCCTGAAGTATTTTGTACCCGGAGGACGTTCGTGAAGAAGGCCCGAGGCAGCGGGTTGGAGTTTAGTTTAGGACTAGCTTAGAATAGAATAGGTTTATCTTTCCGTATGTTTTTATTTTTGGACTGTATAATTGGACTGAACATTATTATTTTGGTTTTGGATTGTTGTTTGACGTGTTTGTTGCTTGTTTATGTGTTTTATGTGGTTTATACATTCTTAGTGTCAAAGTTAGCCGATACGTTCCACCAAGCGACCGTGGTAGAACACGGGATCGAGGGGTGCCTAACACCTTCCCCTCGATCAACAGAATTCCTTAGCCTGAATCTCTATTCGCAAACCAGTCTTAAAGAGTCAAATTATTTTGAAAAGGATTTTTTCGAAGGTGACTTGGATCACCGAATTATGCCAAGTGGCGACTCTGAATAAAAAATGTAAATAATCCTTTTTCGAAACAAATTTTCATTTTTCGTCACTTTGATAATAAAAATCCTTTCGAACTTAAAATCAAAACTTTCTGGTCGTAAAAGGGGTGTGACACACATGAATTGAGACCAAGGAAGTACTAATAGATAAGTTTACATTTTGCCACTTATTTAGTTTATGTTGAATTGCACTAGCTTTTCTTTAGTTTATTCTCGTCTTTTAGAATAGCCACACCCTTAAATTTTTTACTGACTTCATTGCGTAATGAAGGAAATTTCAATATTAGCATTAAAATTGTGATGTATTATATCTTTGTATTAACCAAAATTCATCCAAGGAATTGATATATGCAGTTTTAGAATTACTTTAAGTTTCATTGTTCGTATCATACTAGTATAAGTACCCGCACAATGCGCGGTCGATATTAAATGAAATTAATTATAAAAATTATTATCTTATTGATTTTATATAATAAAAAATTTATTCAATATCGTTCACATATTTGAAATTAATAAATTTATTCAATACAAAAAATAACTATTAAAATATTGAACTTAATATCATTAGTTACATAAAACTTAAACATTTCTTTTCGAAAGTTAGTATCAGCGTGCAAATAATATTATATTGTAATACAATTATTTGAGAATATTAGATAATATTGTGATCTATATTGATTTATTTTGTAAAAAAAATCAAATAATTACAAAAGAAAATGCATATTTAACATAATTATTATTAGTTAAATAACTCACTTCTAAATTTGGTTAGAAAAATAAAGAACTAATGACAGATATGTTTAGAGTTATGCACATGAGGCTTCTGTAAAATTTTAATTTGAATTTTAAATTCTTTTATATTAAATATTTTAATTTGCACCCTCTTATCAAAGGAAGAAAGGAGTTTCCCCTTCTCTTTTATTGTCTTAATAGATTTTCCTTACAAAGTAAATTTTGTATATCTGTGCACGATCTTGGCCATAGTATATTTTTTATAAATTTAAAATATTTTTGCGTCAAGGAAAATATTTTGAGCAAAGTCTCAATAATAGTCAATTTTTCCTCTCTCATATTTTTTTATTGACATTTTTTCAATAAATAACTTATAACATTATCTAAAGTTCTAACCTGTTTTCACGATTTCACAATGTTCACTTATTCTCTTATGATAATGGACCAACAAATATTAATGAATCTTATTATATATTATTTTTTTGAATAAATGATTTAGTCCTTCATAGGTTTGGATATTCACTCTTAATCACTATCGAAGTTAAATTCCCTCCCATCTTAGAACATTCAACTAATACTTAATCCCTCATGTTCATCGGTACAATAAGATATTAATCTTATTCATCTTTATCCTTTATATTGTACTAAGCAGATCAAAATAATTATTGCACCAAAAGATCTACAATATTCTAAAATTGGAGTGTCAAATATAAATATAAACATGATTGAACTCATTGCCTATTTATATCAACTAAAATAAAAAAAATAAGAACGTTTGTAGCATAATGTTTGTAAATAACAAATGATAAATGATCTTTACTTTCACATTAGTACAATATGTTACGTAAAAGTACAATAATATTTACAGTAAGAATTTAAATATAATGAATTTGAAAAAATCAATATTCATAAGTATTTGATTTATTGAATTTGAGCATTGCCATTGAGCATCAGTCACGAGATGCTCGCCCAAATTTTGATCTTCGATATATAGCTTTAAGATAGTAATCCTAGTGTCGGGTAAATTTCAAACATGGTTATACAACTATCATTTTTTTACTAAGATCACTTAACTATCATTCCTAATACAATATCACAAAACTTTTAGTATACTATTAAAATCACACAATTTAATTTACAAATTGTTTATTAATCATAACATATAGAAATATAGTACAGACAAATCAACTGTTAATCCTAATATATAGAAATATAATGGATTAGTAATTTAGTATCATAGTTTATTAATTTTTGAAATCATATTATTATCTCACTAAAATCTAAAGCAACAATATTTGCAATACAAGAAAATCAACTATCTAATATTAATATTAGTTTCTTCATATTTAATGTATAACTTGTAAATTTTTTATGTTATTGCTAAAATTCTCATTGCACATTTTGACCAAGATAAATTTTTATAAGTCTTTAAAACTGTATGACGTATTAAAAGATCACTAACTTAAATTTTCAAAGAGTACAGATTATATTTTCTTATAAAACATAAAGTAGATGAATACTGATTCATAAAATTTTCACCAAACATGTAGAAAATAAAATGAATATGCAACATAACCTGTATATTTAGTTGACTTGATAAATCAAGAAAAATCTATTCTAAAATAATACTTACAGTAAATTGAGATTCTAGCGATTATCATGATAAGATAAGTTGTGACAGAAATCACTTGCACAATTCATCTTCTTCAACATGTTATGGCAGAAATTAATTAGCTTTTATTGAGTGTAGCCTTCTTATATACTGGTAAATTGTTATGACATTAGAACTTCTAGATTAATTGCAGTTGGTACAATATTCTTTTTCATATATATGTATGTAATTGTTAATTGATTATTCATTTTCTATTTATATTTCTCAAACAATTTTGTCATGCTTCCTCAATTGACTTACATTGAATGAGATCATAAATATTTTTTGTCATATAAATATTCATTTTATGGTAATACTTAAATTGCGTATATTCTAATTTATTAGTAACTCACACTTACATTTCATCATATAAAAATTATTATAAATTTTAATTATTAAGAAATATTTATTCCAATTCATTTTATTGATCCGCATGTTTAAAATTTTTATATAAGATAATTTAATATTTTTTAATTAATTTTTGTTCATTAAAACGAAGTATCTTTTTCAAATTTGATTATTTTAAAATTCAAAATTATTCTTATAGACATATATAGGGTTATATAATTGGTCAATTAAAGAATAACTTTGTAAAGCAAAATTTCATTTGACTTCGAATATTAATTAGGATTATGTAATTTTAGTAGTTATTTTTTATAAACATTATACAATCTTTTTTTTTTTGTAGTAATATTCATTTAAATTTTTTTTAATATTTATTTATTTTCAATCTACCCTCCTTTTAAATTCAAGACTATCATTTATTCATTTTCTAATATAGAATGATAGTGTAATTACTCATTGATAGTTATTCTTAATTATGAAAATCCTTTTATTAAATATGAATGCGTATTGTTTTAAATTAGATTACTTAAAATATATCGAATGAAAATTCTTCCAATAAATATGAATACATATTTTTTAAATAAAATTTTTTGAAATATATTGAAATAAATTTCTTCCATGTTGTAGTCTAAAGTTACCATTTGAGTGATTACATCTTTTACATAATATTTTTAATTTTGGAATAACTCTTTGATTATTATATTTTTCCATATAAGTTGTTTGATTTCTAATTGGTTATTCTCTTAATTGATATTTCTTGATACTTTCTTGATTTAGTCAATTGTAATCAAATCATAAATGATCTTTTTTATATAGTATTATTACTTAAATTAATTATATACACATTTTGAGCGATGACATCTTTTTCATAATATTTTTAACTTTGGAAGGACTCATTTGTCATAATAATCGTTTTCATATAAGTTACTTGATTATTAATTAGTTATTCTGTAATTGATTTTTTTGTAATACTTTTTGATTTACCAAATTGTAGTGAAATCATAAATATTTTTCAAATAATATTATTATTTAAAATAATTGTGTATATTTTTTGAGGGATAACATCTTTTTCATAATATTGTTTTTATTTTGAAATGACTTTTTGATTATTATAATCTTATTCATATAAGTCACATGATTACTATTTACTAATTGATTTTATTGTTATTACATTAGAACTTCTAGAGTAATTGCAGTTGGTACAATATTCTTTTTCATATATATGTATATAATTGTTAATTGATTATTCATTTTCTATTTATATTTCTTCCAATAAATATGAATGCACATTTTTTAAATAAAATTACTTGAAATATATTGAAATAAATTTCTTTCATTTTGTAGTCCCAAATTACCATTTGTGTGATCACATCTTTTTCATAATATTTTTAATTTTGAAATAACTCTTTGATTATTCTATATCTTTTTTCGTAAAAGTTGTTTGATTTCTAATTGATTATTCTCTTAATTGACATTTCATGATACTTTCTTAATTTAGTCAATTGGAATCAAATCATAAATGTTCTTTTTTATATAATATTGTTATTTAAATTAATTATATACACATTTTGAGTGATGACAACTTTTTCATAATATTTTAAATTTTGAAAGGACTCATTTGTCATAATAATCTTTTTCATATAAGTTACTTGATTATTAATTAGTTATTCTGTAATTGATTTTTTTAATACTTTCTTAATTTACTAAATTGTAGTGAACTCATAAATGTTTCTTAAATAACATTATTATTTAAATTAACTGTGTACACTTTTTGAGGGGTAACGTCTTTTTCATAATAATTTTGTATTTTGCAATGACTTTTTGATTATAATAATCTTATTCATATAAGTTACATGATTATTATTTATTAATTAATTTTTGTAATATTTTTTTGATTTACTCAATTGTAGTAAAATCATAAATATTTAGTTTTTTCTAATACTATTATTTATTTTTTAAAATTATTTGTTCACATATTTTAAGAAATTATATCTCTATTAAAATATTTTTTTATTTTGAAATTACTTTTTGGTCATAGTAATTTTTTCCATATAATTTGCTTGATTACTAATTGGTTATTTACCAAAATAAATTTTGTTCCCAACAAAATAGATTCTTGTTGCCAAAATACCAAGTGGTTAGTTCTCAATATGCCACTTGGCTTAATTTTAAGCTAACTTCTTTGCTTTATTATATATATAGATTTTTCGATCTACTCAATTGTAGTAAAATCATAAATATTTAGTTTTTATAATATTATTATTTATGTTATTTAAATTAATTGTTCACATATTTTAGAAAATGATATCTCTATTAAAATATTTTTTTATTTTAAAATGATTTTTTGGTCATAGTAATTTTTTTCATATAATTTGCTTGATTACTAATTGATTATTTACCAAAATAATCACCAAAATAAATTTTGTTCCCAATGAAATAGATTCTTGTTGCCAAAATACTAAGTGACTAGTTCTCAATATGCTACTTGGCTTAATTTTAAGCTAACTTCTTTGCTTTATTATATATATAAATTTGTTATGTATTTAAGTGTCAATTATTCAGGTAAACAACAAAAATCATTCAACAATATTATTACCAGAAATAGTTTTAACTAATGCCTTTTTGATTATGAATATCAAAATAATCTTCTTTTCAAATCAAGTTTGATAGTTCCATATATAATTTGTTAGATATAACATCTGAAGCAATTACACATCATCAATAAAAACTAACGATGTACAGATCATAAAATGCCTCAGGTAAGATGTGTATATGTGAGAGGTAGTTAACGAAATAAGGGCTGCAGTGAAGTAGTAAATATTTATTTATCATTAATAAAAAATTTTGACTTATGTCTAGATATGAAGTGGTCTTTGTTAGGGAGAGAGTTTACTCCTATGTGAGATTTTTCGACAAAAATCTAGATTTAATCAAATCTCATTACAAAATAGTG
>NC_061112.1:127591113-127594011 GCF_002878395.1 Capsicum annuum | reverse complement strand
TAATTTTAGAAAATGAAAGGTTTAGCAAATTGAAGTTTCATCTTTCATTTATGGAATGTCTTAGCCATTTTAATAAATTAATTATTAGGCAGTTTTAATTGATTTTTAATAAGCTACAACTCTTAAAGGTTATTAAATGGAGGGAAACACAATAAATAATAGTACATATAATGTCATTATTTTAAGAAGTAATTTTTTTTAGTACATAGCTCACCATAGGTGATGAAAAATAGAAAAATATCAAAATATTAAGAAAAACTATAATTGACATTTTTGGTCTTAAAGTGGTGCCTCACAGCTTTATTTGTGTCTAAAATTAAGAAAAAAGAAGAAATGTATTACCAACTTCAAAAATTTATCTCTTGATAAGTGATTATTTAAGGTTTAGAGAAGAATTAAGATTCCTCTCTTGGGGAAGAAAATGAATAAAAAGAGTTGTTATCTTAGTTTATTTTTCTTAACTTGTAAGCTTGAACGGTTCAGACCAATAAACAATAGAAAGTAGTAGTAATCATTAAAAATATCCAACAAAAAAATTATAAAATATGAAAAATTAGAAACTACGATTTTACATATCAATAAACAAATTTCTTATAAATTAAAATGTCATTTGAAAATTATTAACTTTTGTCACATTCTCATATTTTATCAAAAAATTTACTAAAACTAAGCTACATAACTGCGGAAGGATACATAGATACTTTCTTAGGTAGAACACATATACGTTTGCCTCCTTCCCTTGCTTCTACTTTAGAAAACAAATACTCTGGTATAAACACAAACATAAAAAATGGACCTCATCAATTAAAAAAAACATAGAGATAGTTAACTAGATAAATATAAATTTTTTAGAATGTTATATTGTGAATTAAAGAGCAAAGAAGAACTACCACACAAAAGAATTTTAAACAATAATAGTTAGAATCTCGCCATCTTAATACCCTACTTCATTTTTTAATGTCAATCGAGCCTTAAGAGAGCAAATACAATATGATAAAAATTAATTATTGCATGAAACGCAAAAGAAGAACGATCAAATAGTTAACTAAAAGTGTTAGAGCAGTTGATGATGAAATTTAATAAATTAAAAATACCAAAAATGTTACAATTTGAACTATATCTTGACCTGTAATTTTTTTCCCTCTGTTGCTATATGGTAAGTATCATATCATTAGTGAGATGAGGATAACAAAAATTACCGTAGTAGTAATCTACTTTCATCTACAACAAAAGTTTTAATGAGATTAAGACAAAGAGAAATACAAAACTGCAAAAAAATTAATTAATGAACTACACATAACATAAAGAAAATTGCTTTAACAAATAATGCATAGCTCTTAAAAAATATATAAAACTGTAAGAAGTTTACTAATAGACTATACATAGCACAAAAGAAATTTGCTCTAAGAAATAATAAAAAGAGTGACTTTCAAAATGCACATACCTTGCAAGAAACAATTGTCATTAGACTTTTTCAAGAAACAATTCTCATTGTTTCTCTCTATTTGAAGAAACAATTGTCATTGAACTTTTTAATGCAAAATTAAATTATTGAGTGTTATGAATATAAAAAGTTTTAGAGTTATGAATTTTATTAATACCAATTAAGAGTGTAAATTATTATGAACATAAAGAGATGTGAGTTATGAAGATGATTTTTTAAAAATAAAATAATTGAAAAAATTAAAAAAAAGTCTAAAAAAAAATGGGTATTATGAATATAAAAAGTTTAAGAGTTATGAATTTTATTAATATCAATTAAGAGTATAATTTATTATGAACATAAAGAGATGTGAGTTATAAAGATGATTTTTTTAAATAAAATAATTAAAAAAATAAGAAAAATTTCAAAAAAAAAAAAAGATAAATAAGATCCATGGCCAAAAAGAGGTGCCACATCACCTTGTCTTGATTCTTCTTTTATCATTATATATAGATTTGTGACTTATTTTAGACCAAAAGTTTTTAAGTCTATTTTTCTTAAAATTTCGTCAAGTTCAAACTAACTCATATAAATTGAAACTAAGGAAGTAGCTTAATTCGTAAAATTAAGATACTGTCTCAAACCTCCCTAACTTTGCTTTTGTTGCAAGTGTGGAAGCAGTAAAAGGCCATTCATAAATGGGGAAATGATAGAAATGACACGTCAAATTAAACTATTTTCACGAAAATGATCATGGAATTTAAATTTCACTTTCAAGCCATTTCAATTTGCTGGTTTATTCTATACCATTTCTACACACCTTCTATACAATTTCAATACATATCTTATACATAAAAAGTATTATATACGAAAACTATACAGTTTTGATACACAATTGATACACTAATTGTACTTTCTTTTTACACAGTTTATACAACAATTATATAATATTTTTTACAATTTTCATATATATATATTTATATATATATTTTATATATATACATATTTGATAGAACTATACAATTTCTATACACATATCTTATATAGATACATATTTTATATAGATATTATACCATTTTTATATAATTATATTTAATTATTATTTCTAAACAATAAAAAAAAAGCAGAATATATTTTTAGTTAAAAAAATATATAGCAAAAAAAAAAATGAAAAATTTTTAAAAAAGACCAATATGACAAGAGTTGAAAGCTGTATCAGTATTGTATATGGATTGTATCTAAACTACATGGGCCAAAATGACCCAAATTTGAAAATAGCTATAAAGTGAAAATAGTATACTCGACTGACCACTTTTTTAAAAAATATCAAACTTGGGCTATTTGTCTTAAAAAGTACTACACAGTGTTTTTTCACTTTATAAATTAAGTTTTTAATGTGGACACAAGACTTTAGTAACTATTTAATCATACAAAATAAAGAGTGTTTTACTAACTTATTCTTGAAATATCCTTGG
>NC_061112.1:127572425-127588113 GCF_002878395.1 Capsicum annuum | reverse complement strand
TTAGTAAATTAAGGGATTATAGATGAAAATAGTCAAATGAAGAAACGAGTAGTCAAATAAAATTTAAAAATAGTTACTAATTAGATTACGTGGATCCAAATAGTAGTTGTGATTCTACTACTATGTTGACAAAAGTTGACGTTAGTTTTTCACTTGTAACTGTCTATGTATTCCAGTCTTGCATCTCCACTTACACATACACACCCTCCCCCAACCCCCAACCCCACCCTCACCCCCACCTCCCTCCAAACCAATGCCCATTGACACCATGCATTAAACTAGTGTCGGCAGATCATCTACTACACTCGAAGCAGTCGGATCTAGCAGTGGTGGATCAGGGACGCCTCCAGGGCGTTCAAGTAGTCGTAAGAAAAGAAAGAAAAAAATAGGTTTTGCGAAGCTGATAGATGAAAATGAAGTACTCGTTATATCAACGAGCGAGTGCTGCATGTGCGTCACAGTGAAGAGCTTGTTGATGTCGTTGGGGATTAACACGATGTTTTTTAATGTGGATGCAGAGTAGAAAATGTCCGTGTTGATGAAGATATCAATGATGAATGAATGTGCCAACAGTGGTACTGGAGGACCATAGGAGTTACTAGCAGTGTATATAGGAGGGAAGTAATAAGGAGGTGTTGATAAAGTGACGGAGAGTCATGTAAATGGTGAATTAGTTCCAATACTTAGGGAAGCTGGAGCTTTATGGCGTTGAATTAACTAGCAACTCCATCGTTCTCTCTTTTCTTGTTTTAGTTTCCTTTTTATATTGTGTAATTTGCAGTAAAAGTATCCAGTTAGTTATGTTGTGGTATTAGAGGTGAAAGTTATGAAGAAGAGAAACGGTGATGATAAATTGTTTCCAAATCAAATGAAATGTTTCAAGTGAAATTGTGGAGTACAATTTCTAGAAAAGGAAGTATGACACTTTTGCTTGTTAAGTTCAGAAAATCTAAGAGATAATCTATCAGTTGGTTTTCAATTTACTCCTATTATTTAGTTTAATCATTTCCCGATTCAAATGAAATAGTGATTCTAAATCATTCCCAAACCAAATGAAATGTTTCAAGTGTAGTACAATTCTTAAAAAAGGAAGTATGACACTTTTCCTTGTTCAATTCAGAAAATCTAAGAGATAATTTATCAATTTGTTTTCAATTTACTCTTATTATTTACTATAATCATTTCCCAAAGCAGTAAATTATTATATTCAAAGTGTGATATACTAACATTATGATTCTATTTGTTGTTCCTTGAAGCCGACCAAGTTAATATTGGACAAATAAAATGGACGAAAGAATTATTCCTTAAAACAAATTTAAAAAGAAAAGGTATGACATATGAATTGAGACCAAAGAAGTACTAATAGATTAGCTTACATTCTGCCACTGATTTAGTTTATGTTGAATTGCACTAGCTTTCCTTTAGTTTATTCTCGTCTTTTAGAATAACCACACCCCTAAATTTTTACTGATTTCATTACATAATGAAGGAAATTCCAATATTATCATTAAAATTGTGATGTATTATATCTTTGTATTAACCAAAATTTATCCAGGGAATTGATATATGCAGTTTTAGAATTACTTTAAGTTTCTTTTTTTTTTTTGCTCATATTTGTTATGTATTTAAGTGTCAATTATTCAGGTAAACTTGGAATGGGAGCTTGGCTGCCGGGTTATGGGCGGGATCCACATAGCCTGTGTATTACCAAAAAAGATATTTCCCATCCTTGCGACAAACTTGAATTGGGAGCTTGGCCGTCGGGTTATGGGCGGGATCCACATAGCCCATGGATTACCATGTATGTAGGGTGATCTATCTAGCTCAGAAATAAAATAAAGAGTGAGTCATGATTTCAAAGAAGTGTTTTAAAATAAAAAGTGAGTCATGGTTTCAAAGAGGTGTTTTGAAGCTCATTAAAGTATGCCCATGTGTTTTCACTTATGCATTATGTTCATTGTTTTACAAAAGGCTCTCATTATGTTGTATAAAAACACGTTATTTTGGATTATTTCACATACCAGTACATTTGTATTTGATATAATACAAACAAGAGGAACACGAAACAACCACAAAATAGTTCAATACTCTCTCCAAAACAGTCCACAAATCACAACAAATCGTGGACCAAATGGAGACCTCACTCAGATTCGACAAATACAACAAGAATACAAGAAACAAAGGTGTATTTGACACCCAAAACTGGCACAAATCGTGAAGAACAAGATGACAACAAGAACACAAATTTTTGGATTCAACAAGACACAAAAAAGTCCACTACAAACAATAACAAGATTACAAGAATAAAAGGATAGATAGTGAGATATAGATTTGTTACAAGACTTAGGAACAAAGTTTGATTCAAACACTAAACCCCTAATTAATGTAACAACAACACCACACTCTTACGGTGAACACCAAGGGAATCACTCACCTCAAGATCCACCGTTTCCAAGCAAAGAACAATATTGTCTTTTCCAAGCCCTACACTAAGAATGACTTTTTCAAGCCCTAATTAAGAACTATACTAAGGTGTTGCACTCTCCAAAGAGAGAATAAGTCTTTCAAATGTTCATCATTCATTAACTAAAGAGAAATAACCTAATATAGACTATATATAGTATATTACAAAAGAAAGATAAAATGACTCCAATGCCCTTAATGAGGTGGGTGGTAATGGAGTGTAATTTAGATAAGGCTAAAAGACCAAAATGACCTTGAGGATAAGTGATCAAAATGACCTTAATAAAAAGGGCCAAAATCGTGAACTATCAAATGTGGTCCAAACCTATGAGTCCTCTAGACTTCAAGGCTCCAAGCAATCTTCCACACACGGATTTGTTTGATGGCATGCTCAAAATAACCCCTACAAGTATGATCCCGTGCCCTTCATGGGACCAAAGCTTGATTCTTCACGTAGTGACTTTGAATGATTCCATCGAAAGCTAAGGCGGTCATTTCACTTGTATCATCCTCCCCTTCTTGAAAAGAATTCGACCTCGAATTCATACCTTGCAAAATAAGAGAAAGAACAAAAAAACACAACATCCTCATGACATGAGGGTTAGGGTTAGCACAATAATAAACATCATCACGCCAAGAGGGTACATACTTGAAGTAAATCCAAGAATCCTTTGAAATAAGTATTAAAAACTCAATGAAAGATATACAAAGGATTTGGTTATGGGATACACCAAGAGTGATACCTTGCTTGTCATGTAGACCAAGAAACAAGTTGGGTGCACCAATATCACCATTTCTACATTTGGCACCGGGGTCAAATGGGAAAAGTGGCCACACACACGGGTCTAGATAACACTCCCCTTTTCCATGGTCTACACCCAAACTAAACGACATACTCTCTATAATAGCATACATATCATCTAAAGCAAATAGAGAGTAGAGAAAGGTATCACTCAAATCAAATTCTACCAAGGTGCCCTCATGTGTGTACTCCCTACTAGTTTCCCAATAATAACCATGAGTACTCTCAACAATAATGTCACACAAAGTAAAAGAAGAAGTAGCTTCTGCAACTACACATTCCTTACCCCTAAGAGTACTCTCATCTTCCAAGAAGAGATTTCCATCTTTAGGAGAAATGTTGTCACACCAAAGTGGGTTAGCATATAGGCTATAGCTTCCAAGGCAAGCTATACAATCATTTTCACCACTAGCTTTATTAGAAGTGTTTAAATCATCTTCAAACAAGACATTACACCTAAAGAGAGTGTGATCTACCTCAGGAACAGATTTGGAATAAGCAAGCTCCTCACACTCTAAATGATCAATATCAAGTTTCAAGGATGTTCCAAATACAAGATTACCTCAAGAAGAGATCTCGGGTTCACTCCCACTTTGTTGACCAACATTTTCAAATACTTCACTCATTTGAGTTCTATTAAGCACATCACACACATACTCAAGTGGGGGATAATTTTCACAAGCAAGTTGATCAACACCAATTACACAAGACGATGTACTTCCGTTCAACATATAGGCTTCAACACTAGGTGGACATAAATTGATCTTACAAGAAGAGTCAATTTCTTCATCAATAGGATCAACTAGTGTATCCAAACTCACAATATATACATCATCAACAAAAGGCAAGGAGTCATTAGACTCATAAATAAGTAAGCTACTACTCACACTCAATGGCTTACTAGCCACACAATTATTATTCACATGAACTAAAGTGTAAGAGTTAGCTATTTTACCTTTAAGATCTTGAGTAGACTCTTCCTTGCTGTGAGGTGAATGTCCTCTACAAGCTTGGGCAGCAACTTCCTTTGGCATTGTTCGCCTTCGCTTGCCATGTTAGTACCTACACAAATATCCTTAGAAATGGAAGGACAGCCAATGTTAGCATAGTTTAGTGGCAATCCCCTCACTTCGCTCCACATATCCTCTCCTTTTTCCACTCTCGGATTACCACCTTGCACTCCCTTACTTCTCTCAATCTTTTGTCTCTCATAATAAATCAAATTGGAGTAGGTAAGCATTTCTCTTTGCGATTTGGGTAGCAAGTACATTATGAGGCGATTTTCCCACTGGTCTCTTACAATATTAGGATAATTTTGCACGTTAGGAACTTGATGTCATGCAAACCAATCAGTACCAAAGCTCATATGACCATAGGTTAAGGAAAAAACATTGCACCATACCTCCTCATGGTAATCAAATTGGGAGAAGACAATTTTTACCCTCTCGGTAACGTTGAACTCGCCCAAGTAGTATGGAACAAGTAAAGGCTCTCGAAATAACCCCAAGTAGTCAACCATGGATGGAATAATGTAGTTTCCATAGTACCTATCATTCAACACCATAAGAAAGCCCGGTATCCCACAAATAGTCACCTTTCCGGAGTGTACACTCCTCCTTGGATCAACATTGTAAGGCATATGAGTACCCGTCGATTTTGGAGATGGTTTCCCTCTTCTTCTCATGGGACAACCTCTACTATAGCTAGTATAACCAATCACACCATGTCGACCTTGATAAGAAGTACTACAAGGTGAAGAATATAATCTTTCACACTCCACATGCGTACTCTCATCATAGCTCTCATAAGCATTGCAAATGAAAGGGTTATACCTAACACCAAATGTAGGTTCAAAGTGGGAAGTATAAGACTCCTTACATGCCCCAAATTCATAATAAGAACCATCACGAGGTCCTACATTATCTCCAAATTCACCATAAGAACTGGCACATCATTCCCCTCATTTCTCCCCTAAAACTGAGATCCTCAAATCTACCCAAGTTTTGATCATGGCTATTTTCATAGCCCCCACAATCTTCCTCAAATTTGTAGCCATAAAATTCCTCACTACAATCATAGTCTCCCATGTTTTAGTCACAATAATCCCCGGCTATCGAAGACATGTTCCCCTTATATCACCTTTGTACCTACAAAATGAACAAACAAGATTAGTAATAAAGCTTCTCACTAACACTTGTATTCACTCACCTTTGTGATTCTCACAATTGGAGCGGTGAATATTGAAAGTTGCTTATACTCCGATAGTCAATAGGATGTCAATTCTACTTGGTGGTCGGAATAGATTCTTGTTTGATCGACTCAAGACACAAAAATAAAATTTACTTAAGAACTTGAAAAAAAGAAGTTACTATGAGTTAAAAATGAGAAAAAACACACAAATAACGAAGACACGAAAGGAACGGATTCAACAATTAATCTACAACTAAGTTGGTGATTACTAGTTGTTAATTAATTCTAGAATCAAGAGAGGAAACTAAGGAAACAATAAAGTGAAACTAATAATCTAAAATTTGACCCAAAATTTGATGCATGAACAGTAACTTGATGACGTGGTAGCCACGTATTGGTTGCGGTTTCTACAATTTTTATTTTTCAATGCCCAAGTCTTCACCAATTTTAATTTGGATGGGTGGAATTTGTTTTAAGGAGGGAAGAATAAGTCTTGAGCCTTTTTTTTTCAAGTTTCAAATTTCAAGACTTGACTTTTGTAGTGCTTTTCCTTAAAACATGGACCCTTGTTTTTTGGAAAAGTGATTGAGATATGATTAACTTGTTGGTGAGTGATGGTAAGTCTTTCAAGACTAACAAAGTTCTCACACTTTTTCCTTCACTTTCTTGGATCTAAATTTCACTTTATTTTAACAAGGTATGAAGGTTTGGAAGAACATCAAGAACACTTCAATAATCACCAAGAAAATCAACAACAATCTCCCAAGAATAACAATAATTCTGGAACAAAAAGGTCAACTACAAACTTCCAACAAACGGCCAAGTCCTTTAGTGTGGTGTTTTGGTCTTAACAAGGGGTGAAGATTGGGATGAACAATAAGAACACAGGAACTTTTCAAGAACAATAACCACACCAAAAATGTCCAGCCCAAGTCCACAAGAAAGGTCACCACACGGCCAAGAACAACAACATCAATACACGACCATTAACTTGTTCACAACAACTATCTCAACAATTCAAGATCAAATTTAGATCTAGACTCAAGAGTGTTAGAGAAGAAGAAAGCTAACACTAGAAACAACAAATGAAACAAAAGAACGCCTAGATCTAGACTCAACTTTTCAGCCAAGACAACAACAACAAGAATCCAACTTCTCGGCCAAGGACACAATTTTTTTTTCAACTACCAAACCTAAGATTGATCTTGTAGGAACAAGATCAAGATATTCTTTGATACCAAATGATACAAGACAAATAATAGAAACACAAAACAGCCATAAAATAGTCCAATACACCCTCCAAAATAGTCCATAAATCACAACAAATTGTGGACCAAATGGAGACCTCACTTGGATTCGACAAATACAACAAGAATACATGAAACAAAGGCGTATTTGACACCCAAAATATCCATAAATCGTGAAGAGCAAGATGACAACAAGAACACAAATTTTTAGATTCAACAAGACACAAAAATAGTCCACTACAAACAATAACAAGATTACAAGAATAAAAGGATAGATAGTGAGCTATAGATTTGTTACAAGACTTAGGAACAAAGTGTGATTCAAACACTAAACCCCTAATTAATGTAACAACAACACCGCACTCTTACGGTGACCACCAATGGAATCACTCACCTCAAGATCTACCATTTCCAAGCTAAGAACAATATTGGCTTTTCCAAGCCCTATACTAAGAATGACTTTTCCAAGCCCTAACTAAGAACTATACTAAGGTATTGCATGCTTCAAAGAGAGAATAAGTCTTTCAAATGTTTATCATTCATTAAATAAAGAGAAATGACCTAAAATAGACTATATATATAGTATATTACAAAAGTAAGATAAAATGACTCCAATGCCCTTAATGAGGTGGGTGGCAATGGAGTGTCATTTAGACAAGGATAAAAGACCAAAATTACCTTGAGGATAAGTGACCAAAATGACCTTAATAAAAGGGACCAAAACTGTGAACCATCAAATGTGGTCCAAACCCATGATTCCTCTAGTCTTCAAGGCTCCAAGCAATCTTCCATACATGGGTTTGTTTGATGGAATGCTCAAAATAACCCCTACAAGTATGATCCCATGCCCTCCATGGGACCAAAGCTTGATTCTTCACGTAGTGACTTTGAATGATGTCATTGAAAGCTAAGGCGGCCATTTCACTTGTATCAGTATTGACCCCTTATATTTTAGGATCTGAGACACAATCTTGGGGTCCCGCTAAGCAGTAGATTTATTTATCAGCAGTTGTAGTTGGTGAGACTTCCTTATTTTGAAAGGCCTTGTTATGAGATATTATCATTTGATTTTAGTACATGGTTCGACTGGGGGCCTTGTCTCAGTTTTCAGACAGAAGTCATTTTCATATTTTAGAGATTTCACAGACCAGTATCATGTGTTTTTGAATATTTATGAAATTATATTCGTATTGTTTAGTTGAAGTAAAAGGGAATGACCATGTTTCCATTTTGTATTTTTTTTCACTTCTTTATAATGTATGAATTGGGTGTATAATTACCAGTTAGCAGGGCTCTCGGGCCTTCATGGTTTGGGATGCTCGTCGCGGCTAGAGCCCTGATTCGGATTGTGATAAACTTGGTATCAGAGCATGGTTCATAGTCCTAGGGTATCTGCAAAGTCACATCGGGTGGAGTCCTGTTTATGGGATTGTAGCGCGCTACACTTATAAGCAGGAAGCTACTAGGAATTTAGGAATGTTTCACTTTTCTTTATGTTCTAGATCGTGCCATTGTGTTGTCCATTTGGAGGTTATTCAAGTTCCATCTTTACTCTGATTTTATTAACTATGTTTCATTGTTGAGTTGATTCAAGTGCAGAAGCTTAGAGTCTAAATACGGTGGTCCTTTCTAGTTGAGTCACAAAAGATAATGGAATATTAAAAGGACTTGAGAGGAGTACGTTAGTGCTTCAAGGTGTATTGATTCGAGTGTATACTTTATCCTGATGAAATCATGCTTTTCAGCCTAAGGTATGAAGTGTATTCAGTTTCTTTTCTAAATCCTTGTTGTAGATGTCATGCTTAAGGGTAATAAGATGTAGCAGAATGTTGGAATAATATTTCCACCCCATTAGTAGTATATGATAAAGTGTCAAAACCTATGAGCTATAAGATGGTCCAGAAGTTAGTTTTATGAGGTCACAATTTTAGAAGTCAGAATGAGGGTGACTTATGTGTAAGGAAGCTAGTTTAGTTATATAACCATTGATTGAGGCATGTGTTTCCATTTTATAGTGACAGACTAGTGCAGTAGCAATATTTTTAGATTGTATGGTAGTCTGTGAAGGAAGTGGCTGACTATGATTATTATTTATTCAAAAATAAGAAAGGATCTCAGAATAGATAGTTATGGTGGTTGTAGAAATCATTTATAGGTTGTAAATGGAAAGGAGTAGATCAGTCAATAATTTATGGGTAGAGATTCATTGGTGTAAATGGAATTTGAAGGTAGTGGGGATGTATACTTGGGTAAGTAATTATGATGTGAGAAAGGAGAACATGTTGATAAGATCGTAATGGGTTATATTATAAGGTTAAGATCCACTATCCAAATTATGTTACTTTACCCTCTTGACTTTCTTTTCTTTAGTAGTTGTAAGCTAGTAACACATGTGAGAAGGTGAGTAGTGGATTTTGAGGTGTAGTAGTAAATGGAAGGGATGTGATTGCAGGTAGTAGTTAAGTGAAATGAGGTATGTGGGTTGATTTTCCAATTTTATGGACTAGTATAATATTTGGCATGCTTCATCGGTGGTACATGATAGATGCTAGACTATAGGCTTGAACTTTAGATGTGGAGTATGGTGGTATGAGCAATGACTTAAGATTAATGATGCATGTTTTGTGGGAATGAATTAGTAGGCTTAATGTGAGATGTAATGTTTGAAATAGCCTAGGTTGGAAACTTGAGGAATAAGGAGTGGGAAATTGTGATATATATATATATATTTATATATATATATATATATGCAGTCATGAGGATTAGTGTTAAGAAGAATGAATTATGGTTGAGTCACGAAGTTGATAAGTGCGTATAAAGGAATAAGTTGAAACCCTAGATAGCATGTTATTAGATAAGGTTTTATGGTATAGATGTCATATGTACCTAGTTCATGTTCTTAAATTTTGTAGTATGGGGAAGACTAAGGAGTTGTTGTATTATGTACTGTAGAGTTGAACTGAGGAAATATATGTAGGCAATATGCGCCGTGGATATAGTTTTACAAATTTTGTTAAGTTGTGAGTTATGTGATTAGAGGTGTAATGCTAGTATTTTAAGGAGTTGAAGATGAAGTGTTTAGTGTTTAGAAGCATGGATGTCCAATAATGTTAGTCAAAAGTCGACGACTTTAGGAGTTGGAGAAAGTTATGATTAGTGTCCCTGAAGGGGGAGGTCCTAGAAAGAATTTTGTGTATTTTTATAAAAATTATTGAGGGGAGTTGTGTTCATGTGTATACTGACCCCCCCATTGTGTTGAGAGTAGTGGTTATAGATTTGATGAGGGGATGTGTTCGCAGGTCTAGGATTATGACTTTGATCTAAGGGAGAGATCATGAACTAAGGTAGTTCTTGAATCTTCTCATGGTGGCAAGTTTCAGAGAAGAGTCATGATAAACCTATTCCTATTCAAGCATAATCCTCCTACTTCAATTTAAGAGGTCATTCTACTAATGTCCTACGTCATGCCTGTGCCTATGGTTCGAGTTCTCTATGGACTTATGTTCATGTTCTGACCTCCAAACTAGAAGCAATGATGTCCCTTAGTGATCATATTTTCCAACTAACCAAGCTCTATGTTATGTTGATCATGATCCATAAAATCCATGTCTCACATAATGCTTACTTCCAAGAAACTATGTTCTTCTATATGATACTAATTCATTTTATGTGGAGATTAGCCAAAGTGATAAAGTTTATGCAAATAAATGAGGAGCAATAGCTTCAAGTGGCAATCCTTGTCTTAGTTGTTAACTACATAAAATTCTGGCTTTATGCTATATAGCTCATGATATGGGCACTCATGTTTTCACACCGTTCCCAGTCCTAAGAACCCATGCTGTGTTTTGTTTGTGCCAGAACGACTCTCTACTTATGATCCAAATACTTGACATATGCAACACTTCGTGTCTATTGTATCATATCTTTACCTTATGTCTCACCTTGAGTAGTGCAATAAGTATATGTTATATTCTAACATTGTTACTCTCTTTCATGATGCTTATGCTCGGGTCCCTCAATGACCCTCCGTATGTTAGTATGATGGTGGTTGTGGAAGCATAGTAATGTCGTAGGTAGGGGAGTGGATGTTCTTTAATATGAATTTTTTTGATGTCATTCTCAAGCTAAGGATATATGTGAAAGGGGAAAGAAGGAGCTGAACTTTTATTACGTGAAATAGTTAGGAAGAAGGTATGGGGCACAAATCTTTGTGAGAGTGATTGAATTTGTTAGTCTTAGTGGGGAGATCCATGAAGTGGGTGTAGTAATGATAGGTTGGATGTGGTGATTGATAAAAATGTGAACCAATGTGTTATGTGGTTGTTATTCCTTGATTTCAGGCTTGAGGGTGTTGATTATGATAATAGTCTGAAGTAATATTCTTAAAGGGATGTAGAGTATGGGGTCCCATAGCTTAAGATAACACCTCTTTTCTCTGAGTTAGGCTGCCACATAGAAGTATTAAGCAATGGAACTCAAACTCTTGTGGTTAGATGTATGATGGGAGAATTGTAGGTTGGAAAGTATGAAGTGTGCTATTTATTGTTTGGGCGTAGACGAGTAGTGTCTCTAGGTTTTAGATCTATTTATTGTATCTTGTAAGGTAGAGAATGCTTCTATTTCTTATCTTTCGTAAAATATTATTTCATGATTAATACCAATGTAAATCAAGAATTTGATCACCTAATAAACTCATACCATATGCTGTGATGATTATGATCCCTTGAACTCATGTGCAAGGTCATCTCTATTTCAATTCTTATTATCTCACGCTTCATGCTTACACTTTTCACTAGGGGTTATCATGAAGCTCTTTGATGCCTTTTCATATTTTATCGAGGAAAAATGTTCAATGAGAGGTTATGTTCCTTATTCCATACTTTTAGATCTTCAACAAGTCCCTATCTATCATTCGGGAATGAATGATCCCAAGGGGGAAATAATGTAACACCCCACATTTTTGAGCTAGAAATTGAACCGTCGTTCTTACGTGTGTAAACCATAATCCCATGATTTACTTTTGAAATCATGTGTCATGATCATTATCCTAATGTGGGAAGTTTTTTCAAAGTGAAAGATGTTCATAGGAATCATGTAACACTCCATAGTCATAACACTCTTTTAATGTCTCTAAAATGACCTCTAGGACCCCTGTAGTGATGGTAGGACATGTGTTAATGTTGTGGGAGGTGTTGGGGTGTTCTAGGACCTCAAAACTAAGTAGGAATTGCAAAATAGAGCATAGGAAATGGCTAGGCATCGCATTACTATCGCCTACCTTCACTGGAAAGGTTTGGCGATGGCTTAGGCGCCGCCAACCTTGGGTTTTGCCATGGGCTAGGTGTCGTCTACCCTATTTATTGCGGTGTAGGGGCTCCATTTTTGAGTTATTTCAAGGGAAACCAAGTATTTTCACGTTCCATAACCATCCTAAACATCTATAGATGAAATCAAGGCCCCTAAATACGTATTAACACTCTCAAATCCCTTGTTTATCTTTCTTAAACATAAGAAGAGAAAAACAACCTAGGGTTTGCACATTCAAGCTCAAAGGGTCAATATTTTCATGTTTTCTTTGTCAACTAAGGTGTGTGGGACTATCCTAAAAGCTCCATGGGCATAAGTTTATGGTTTATCAAGTTTAAGGATTTATAATCATGTTACAAAGAAGAGTTTTGATGTTGTTCGAAAAAGAATGCCATGAGATCATTTTGATGAAAGTATATAAATTGTATTGAACTCTTTTTCATGGAATTGAATTATAGCCCCTTATATATGTGTACGTTTTCAGTTTTGGAAAGTTTAATTGAGAGCATGACAGTGAAATCCCACTTGATATGAAATATGTTGCCTATTTGATCTGTGGGTTATTTTGAATGCATGAATTTAGGGTTTTTAAAGTAAGTTCCTTTATACTAATGTGGTTGACATGGTTTATGACACAATGAGAGAAAAAAATTTCCTTATTTACAAGTGGTCATTTTGTTGTTAAAAAGAGATATATGTGTTTTAAAGAAAGATTGACCACCACGTGATAATGCGTTTCAGAAGAATTGTTTTGTATACGTCTGCATGTGAGTTGAACTAAGAATGTTCTCATGAACTTTTTGAATTGTTGGGGGTGGCCATCTAAATGACTTCTTTTATAAAAAGGGCTATGATTTATAACATGATACATAATGGCTTGCAAGTCTAGGTATGACGATACCTATTATGGTTTGCCCTTAATATGAATGAAACAAATGTTGTAAAGGTATAGAGTATGATTTTAAATAATAAAAAACTGGGTCTAAAGAGAGCTAGTTGGTTACCCGAAGAAAGCTTGAGTTCAGATAACTCTTTTCCCAAAATTGTGTTTTGCCGATATGGGTCTTTATATGCTATTCGACAAGTGGAATAGCATGGTATGTCGGCAAGTGGGCATACTTTTTTCATGATATTTTCCATGATGACCTAAATCATTTAATCAATCATTATCCAAAGTAACTATATTTGAAACTGTAAGAGTATACATGAATGCTACATTTAAATGCATTTATATCGTGGTAAAAGCTCATGACGATAACCGTGGAACGAGAGATAACTGTTTTGGGTAGATGATATAATGGACGAAGAAACCACTAAAATACTCTCTTCGTCTCGTAACATTTGTCAAATGTTTTAATTTTAAGAGTCAAACTACATTATTGTTGACCATCATTAAGATATATATAAAAATCGCAACTTAATTATTACAATATTTTTTGTATAGTTTTTTAATATTTATAAATATAAGATTAAAATATTGAGTCAATTAAATCCATTAGTTTCAAAGATCAATCAAATTCAGTGTTGATCAGATTAGTCAAATTCAATTGCGATCCAATATTGATTCTTAGATTTCTCGTACGCTTTGACAGGCAAGCTTAAAGTGGTAAAATATCCATTACAAATGAAACCATAACAATAAAATTAATTATCTTTGAACATAAAGATTATCAAGTAATCCCCTTGTCTCAATTTTTATAAGTTGCTTTTCTTTTTATTTAATTTAAAACCGAATGATATATTTCTATATTTAGCTTTAACTTTAAAATACCTATTTTATTCTAAATGAAATGATTTACAAGCACACAAATATTTGTGACTTATTTGGAGTTATGAATTTTATTAATACCAATTAAGAGTATAAATTATTATGAACATAAAGAGATGTGAGTTATGAAGATATTTTTTAAATTATAATAATTGAAAAAAAATAAGAAAAACTCCAAAAAAAAAATTGGGTGTTATGAATATAAAAGGTTTTAGAGTTATGAATTTTATTAGTATCAATTAAGAGTATAATTTATTATGAACATAAAGAGATATGAGTTATGAAGATAATATTTTAAAATAAAATAATTGAAAAAATAAGAAAAACTCCAAAAAAGAAGAAAAAAGATAAATAGGATCCTTGGACAAAAAGAGGTGCCACATCACCTTGTCTTGATTCTTATTTTATTATTATTATTATTATTATTATTATTATTATTATTATTATTATTATTATTATTATTATTATTATTATTATAATTATTATTAGATTTGTGATTGATTTTAGACCAAAAGTTTTTAAAGTCTATTTTTCTTAAACTTTCTGTCAAGTCCAAACTAACTCATATAAATTGAAACTAAGGAAGTATCTTAATTCATAAAATTAAAATACTTTCACAAACCTCCCTAAATTTCTTTTGTTGCAAGTGTGGAAGCAGTAAAAGACCATTCATAAATTAAGTTTTTAGTGTGGACACAAGACTTTAGTGACTATTTAATTCTACAAAATAAAGAGTATTTTACTAACTTATTCTTGAAAGATCCTTGGAAAAAGATGTAAAGCATAGTTTTTTGATCACATAATTCTGGGAGAATATATATCGTTACTAGAGAAAATTTAAGGAAAGGTTTATTTTAAGTCTTCAATGAAGGATTGGTGACATTGACCAATTTAAAGGGTCAAACATAATTAGAAAACTTGATTAAGTTAATTGTGGACTTGATTAATATTTTCAAAAATTTCTAATATTTTAAAAAATACAAATCAACCCACACCCCTCTCCTCCAAATCAACCGTCTCTCTCATCTCTTTCTCTCGACAGTCTCTCAACTCTCTCCCAACCAACAGTTCTGCAAAATTTTTCCCTTTAAGCTTCGGTGATAAATAGCTGGGTGAGTTTCTTTTCGACTGTTAACCTTCAATCGACGTGAAGAAAGCCAACTTCTCCGGTGACAACAACTTTGAGTTCTTCGTCGTCCCATTTCTTCTTTCACAGGTAAAAAATTATAACTTGAGCCAACTTCTCCTCTAGATTGGTTAATAATTTCAATATTTCTGGCTTAAATTTAAATATGGATTGAATAAAACCCTAATTTCTGACATTTCTTCTCTACTCTTTTCGCTGTGCAATATAATTTTTTGTTGTTATTGTAATTCTTATTGTCAAACTGTTGATTTGATTTGTTGGTGATTTTTGGTCACCGTTGATGTTCTTAGTGTGAAAAAAAAAAAAAAAAAATTCTGGGTTGATTTGTTGTTTTTCTTAATAAAAATAGTGATGCAACAGTTTAACCATCTGACGCAATAGATTAACCATCTGATGCAACAGATTAACCATCTGGTGCACTAGATTAACAATATGATGTAATATATTAACTATTTGATCCAATAGATGAAACATGTGAACACAACAGATCATTCATCTGTTGCAACAGATGACTCTTCTGTTTGGAAGAAATCTAAACAATATTGATCCAACAGATAACTCATTTAGCAATAGATGAGTGATTTGTTTCAACAGATGTGGGGCCTATTTTTATTTTTAACAACAGATTACTCATCTTGTGCAATAGGTTGCTTGTATGCTGCAACAGATATCCTACTTGGTGCAACAGATGAGTGATTTATTTTTATTGTCTCCAATAAATTAATCATCCACTGTAAAAGTTTGGTTATATGCTGCAACAGATA
>NC_061112.1:127531036-127569425 GCF_002878395.1 Capsicum annuum | reverse complement strand
AAATTAATCATCCACTGTAAAAGTTTGGTTATATGCTGCAACAGATAACCTACCTAGTGTAACAGATGAGTGATCTATTTTTATTGTTTCCAATGGATTACTCATCTGCTATAATAGGTTTCTTATATGCTGCAACAGATATCCTACCTGGTGCAATAGATGAGTGATCCGTTGGAAACAATAAAAACATATCACTCTTCTATTTTACCAGGTAGGATATCTATTGCAGCATATAACCAAATTGGTACAACAGATGAGTGATCTGTTATAATTATTTCTAATGGATTACTCATCTGCTGTAACAAGTTGGTTATATTTTACAACAGATAATATTCCTAGTACAATAGATCAGTGATCCATTTTTATTATTTCCAATGGATTACTTATCCTTTGCAACAAGTTGGTTATATGTTGCAACAGATAACCTTCCTGGTGCAACAGATGAGTGATCTATTTTATTCTTTCCAATGGATTACTCATCCGTTGCGACAAGTTGATTATATGTTGCAACAAATAATCTTCCTGGTACAACAGATGAGTAATCTATTTTTATTATTTCCAACAGTTTACTCATCCATTGCAACAGGTCAATTATATATTGTAGAAGATAACATACCTGATGCAACAGATGTGTGGTCTGTTGGAACTGTTATTTTACTATTTGCATGTTAGATATACTATTATCCCTTTTTAACGATGCATTAATCAATTATAATCTATTTTATGTTTCTGTTAATTTAAGATAATATGGCTCCCAAAAGAAAAAAAACCGAATCAAGTTTAAGTAAAGAAACAAGTGAAACGGCTAGGCTACATCCACCACTCTATAAGCTTGCTTCACAAGCATTATCTTAATCAGG
The DNA here is from genome assembly GCF_002878395.1 of Capsicum annuum. Classification (NCBI taxonomy): domain Eukaryota; kingdom Viridiplantae; phylum Streptophyta; class Magnoliopsida; order Solanales; family Solanaceae; genus Capsicum; species Capsicum annuum. The sequence goes on along the minus strand of NC_061112.1, from coordinate 127,568,565 downwards.
AGCAGAAGATAATGAATACGGGGAAGAGGACTATTTCAATTAGATGATCTAAATGCTAATAGCCCTTCCACCAAAGAGTTGGTCAAAACCTTCAACATTGATCGTTATCCCGTGAGAATGCAGTGCGATGGTGCCACAGATTTAATAGGTAATATCGTTGTTAAGTCATCCATGGGAAAATCTTTTGACGCCTTCAAAAAAATACTTCGAGAACAAAAATTGGATTCTTATTTTAGGGAAAGCTACTTTGGAAAATATCTTGATTTGCCGGAGGACAACAATGCTCGTTTCCAAATGAAAATAGTATATGATCTTCCCAAGCGTAGGTTTATATATGAAAACAAAGATAAGATGGATGAGGTGTAGATAAATTATTGTGGCCTGCCTGTTTGTTTTGGTTGGAAGGAGTTTGCCATAGTTACTAGACTAAGATATTATCCTCCTCCTCCTTCTCAAGTTATACCTACTCTAACGCTAAAAAAACACCCCGCACACCCAAAAAAGGCAAAGGCAAGTCGAGTGATCGTGATGACCTAGTGTCCATTGTTGGTCCAAGCTTCAAAAATAAAAATTTGATAGAAGCGTTGAAAGATAAAAGACTTTCAAAGAAGAACAAGCAATCATTGTGCTTGGTTTGGTTTGTACATAATATTCTTTGGGCGAGAGACGTTAACAATAATATAAGCCTCGGTTTAATAAATTTCTCCGAGGATCTTGAGGCATTTAACAGCTATCCTTGGGGTTATGAAAGCTTCAAAATGATTGTCAAATATTTGTTGACTCCATGAACGCCAAAGACAGTCAACTTATACGGCTTTCCATGGGCTTTCATGGTAAATATTCCATTTTTTATGATATGATTCATATTTTTATTTAATAATTGTCACGTCCCAAAATAACCGCTAGGCGTGATTGACTCCCGATAACATTACTTGCTGGGAGAACCAATTCTCTATACATTCACAATATCATCAAACACTGAGTTAAAGACATGTGCTATTTCAAGTGCGTGAAAATCTTATTAAACGCAAAGTAATCATCCACCCGGTTACCATAATACGATTTATGAAAACAACAATACTTAAATAATAACTCTTTAGCCTAAAATCCCACACCAAGACCATGGAGCATCTAAACAGAGTTACACGAATTCAACTTTTGGGCATGCGAACCCAACATAAAAATTATAATCTAGAAACAACTAAAGCTGGATGGCTGCCTCCACGAACAATGCGAAGGCTCACCTTAGCAACGGAATCCACACGTAAAGACTGTCAGCCACAAGCCTCTCTCTCTGCAACAGTATCTACAGATATGCAAGTAAGGAGTGAGCTACATATAAATATAACCAGTAAGATCCTCGACCCGCTACTTTAATACCCCTGGAACAAGTGTTAGAAAATACAAGGCATACCAAAATACTCAAATATTATGTACATAATGTCTCTCACAAAGTAATGTCAATAAGATCCAAAGTGATACCAAACTCCCAAGAACACAACAACACAAAAACCAAAATCAGTCCACTAGTTCAAGAACTATGGACCCTTTTGATGACCTCTCTCGGATTCGCAAGAAGAACAAGAAGGGAAGTGATATCAAGAGTAAAACACACTATAAAAGCAACAACACTTGATGAAAAAGATGCAATAACAACAACACACGGTTACAAGACAACACAAACGGATTACACTAGATATAGACAAATGATTACAAGAAAGTAAAGACAGATAGATGGACAAAGGGATTTTATAATAATAATAACCCAAAAGCTTATTCCACTTTTGAACCTTTAATATCACACACAACCTAAACCTATCTCTTACATGACCTCAAGGGAACCGAAATTCCCAAGCAATATCCATTTCTAGGCAAATGATCAACACAAGGATTCCACCTTGTCCAAGGATTCTACTTTGTCCAAGGATTCCACCTTCCTAAAGACTCTTAAACAGGCTACAAGATCTATTCTCCAAAGATTTACCAAAAATGACCTAATGAGGTTCTATTTATATCTAGGTTAACTTATTAAAAATGGCTAAAAAACCCTCGCAAAGGGCGGATGAACAGTGAACGCGGATGAATAGTGAACAGTTTTGGAGCTTGTGGGACTTGTTCTCTACACTTCAAAGCTTGTTCCTTGGATGGACAGCCCCCCGAGCTCGAGTGTTGACGCATTGGACCCTGATCATGATCGTACCCGTATCATACTCCCTTCTTTAGAAAGGATTCATCCTCGAATTCGAACCTTGCAAAGAAATAGGAAGGAGAAATAAAAAAAAAGTTCCTCAAGGTATGAGGGTTAGGATTAGTGTAATCAATCATAGAATCTTGCCAAGGTGGCTCAAACTTCACATATACCCAAACATCCCTCTTACCCTAATACCCTACCAAGGGAGAATCAACTAGTTTATCCACATAAGTGTGACAAGAAACAAGGAACAAGTGTAGCTTATCAAGTGAAAAACATAGACTCTTCTTGGAACAATAATTAGACTTGAAAGCCTAGAGAGGAAAGCCATACATTCCATGCACATTCAAGTTATTCCAAAAGACATCCTCATCACCACACTTCAAATAATCACCAAAATCAAATAGGTAGAGTGTCCATGGGCATGGATTGGGAATACACTTCCTTACCCCAATACTACTACAATAATGATCAAATGTCCCCTATATACTATCATGGTCAATAATAAAAACAACTAGAGGGTCATCCTTAGTCATTCGGCCAACATGTTTAACATCATCATTTTCACACACAAGTTGGTCTTCATGACTTCCATAAGACAATGTACTTCCACTTTCCACAATGGATTCAACACTAGGTGAATCAACTAGTGTATCCACAATCTCAAGTTCTAAATTATCATCACAAAATAAAGGCACATTCGGCTCACTTAACGACAAACTATCATTCACACTTAGTTGGATATTATCCTCATTCACTAGAGTGGAAAAGTTAGTTTGATTACCTTGTAGCCCATGTGGAGCATGGCTACTTACGGGAATTAGATTAGGAAGGCTTGGGGTCTCCATCAAGTTATCCAACTTCTTGCATAGAGAGCCTTCTGTCCCTTCCAATCTTCCTTCCATTTTGTCCATTATTCGCCTATCTATGGCATCAAACCTTGTCATGATGGATTTAACCCAACTAGGCATTTCAGCTTCATTCACCATTGTACCCAACAAGAGCCACTAATCAAACAACACAAAAACAACAAATACATTAAATATTAGCGAAAATCAGTCCACAGTTCATCACAAAACAGTCCATAATACATCTCAAAATAGTCCACGATCCCTCACTTTCACACTTTGGATTTTTCACTCTATTGGCTTTACAAGTGTTGATAACTCACTTATACTCCAATGAGGTTACTTGGTCCCAATTGTGGCTCTAGGTCGGAGTAGATTCTTGTTTGAAATGACTCAAATAAGTAATGTACGAACTTGAACCAAAAAAGATACTACGCCTCAAAAATGAGAAAAGCACACAACAAACAACGTTAACACGAAGAACGTACACAAAACTAACTTACAAGCTAGAAGGGTATTACTAGGTTGTCAATTAGTGTCGAGCAAACAAACGAATCTAGGAAACAATAAAATGAAACTAAGAAATCTAAAATTTAAACTCAAAAATGTTGTGTGAACAGTACTTTAGTGATGTGGCAGTCCACTATTGGTCTCGAGTTTTATCAAAATTTTATTTCCCAATTTCAAGTCTTGATCAATATATAATTTGGAACTGGTGGATTTGGTTAATGGAGGGAAAAGTGATCTTAGAGCCTTTTTGTTCAAATTTCAAAAGCAAAACTTGACTTCTTTGAACTTTCTCCGTGAAACAAGGTCCTTAAATCAAGGAAAAGTAGATGAAAAGTGTTTGAAGTGATAGGGAAAAGCCTTTCACTAACAACTACTACAAGCTTGTCTTTCACCTTTTTAGATCTAGTTTGAACTTTAAGGATTAACAAGATGATGAAAGGGTGAAGAACCTTAAGAACACAACAAAAGCTCCAAGAACAACAACAATTTCAGTTTCCAACTCCGCTACAGCAAGACCATCAAATCGGCCAAGGTTTAGGTAACAACAACATCCAACTCGGCCACACCTTGTTCACATCAACAACTTCAACAAGTTCAAGTTCAATCTTAGATTTGGACACTTTTTAGTGTTGATGAGAAAGAAACCAACACTACAAACACTCTAAACAAACAAAAGACTACAATTTCTATACACACAACAAACAAATCTTGGCTAAGATAACAACAACATAATTTTCGGCCAAGAACACAAAATGGACAGATTTGCACTTTTCTGGATTTTTTTTTTCAGTTTTCAACTTCTTTTCTTTTTTGAATTTTCGTCCAAGAGAACCCAAGATTGGTAGTGTAGGAACACAAACAGCCTTGCTTTGATACCAAATGATACCAAACTCCCCAAGAACACAACACAAAAATCAAAATTAGTCCATTAGTTCAAGAACTATGGACCCTTTTGATGACCTCTCTCAGATTCGCAAGAAGAACAAGAAGGGAAGTGATATCAAGAGTAAAACACACTAAAACAGCAACAACACTTAATGAACAAGATGTAATAACAGCAACACACGGTTACAAGACAAGAACACAAACGAATTACACTAGATATAGACAAACGATTATAAGAAAGTAAAGATAGATAGATAGACAAAGGGAGGGTATAATATTAACAGCCCAAAAGCTTATTCCACTTTTAGACCTTGAATATCACACCCAACCTAAACCTATCTCTTACATGACCTCAAGGGAACAAAAATTCCCAAGCAATCTCCGTTTCTAAGAAAATGATCAACACAAGGATTGCACCTTGTCCAAAGATTCCACCTTGCTAAAGGCTCTCAAAGAGGCTACAAAATATATTCTCCAAAGATCTCCCGAAAATGACCTTATGAGGTTCTATTTATACCTAGGTTAACTTATTAAAAATGACTAAAAAGCCCTTGCAAAGGACGGATAAACAGTGAACGCAGATGAACAGTGAACAATTTTGGAGCTTGTGGGACTTGTTCTCTACACTTCAAAGCTTGTTCCTTGGATGGGCAGCCCCCTGAGCTCGAGTCTTGACGCATTGGACCCCGATCATGATCGTACCCGTATCATAAAGGAAGTTAAAAAATGTCACTCTATATCTCAACTCAATCTATTCTCACGACTTGTCATAAATGGCAGTGAAGGTGATCGGTCTAATACCCCGAAAAGTCCACGGCAGCATATGTAATGCCCCAAAAAGTCTACTACGCCAGCATTTACAAACCCTTAACATATTACGACAGCATAGGTAATGCCCCTAACATATTACGACATCATAAGTAATGCCCCTAACATATTGCGGCAGCTATGTATGCCCCTAGAGACTATAACGGCAGCAAAGAAAATATATTCAATGCCCCAACCTCACCTTACATTTCGCCTCTAAATAATTCTCAATACACCCTCCAAAATACATATCCACAGCTAGTCATAGGCCATAAATTCTACCAAGTTCACGCTTGTCCCAACACATGAACTAGGAAGAAAATATATTTTTTATAAATCAGATTTGAAAAGCAAGCATCAAAGCTTAAAGTCTTACTTACCTCGAATGCATAATTCAAGCACCACCTCCTAGTAAATCAAAATATGCTCCCAAAGATTCAAACACCTTAAACTACACCAAAAATGGGTTTAATATAATCAATACCCCATCAACGAACATTCTCTAAAATCTTAAAGCAAGGCAAATATTAAAGTCTTTCGTTCAATCCAATTAATCGTATTGTGTACCCTTACCATTTAAAGTGCAATTGGACCTTCAATAAATTGACAAAAATAAATTATTTGCGCAGACAGTGGCCTAATTGCGGAACCAGAACCTGATATGCAACTCCTTTCAAGCCAAACTGTGTTGTTTCTAATGTTAATAGCAATACTGCCACTTTACATTCTGACATCACTTTCAACAAATACTATTATAGCATATATAGCTTTATTTGTTATCCATATAACTAATTATTCATGAGTTCCTTAATTTCAAGTAATGGAGCAGTATTATACAGGTAGTCTAAATGGCTTCTCTTATGACAAACTTCCAACCCACTGTCGCAACTCTACCCCCATTAACTACTCATAATTGAAACATCATTATCCTCCTCCGATCATTAGTTAATTATCAGAAGAATGAGGGTTACAATCACTTTATGAAAATTTCAAACATATACACATCTATATGCATACCACTACCAGGCAAATTGAGGTCGTTACCTGTACTTGACAACAACAAAAGTATTCTATAAGTCGCCCAAAATAACCCAACACGTTCAACTTTTCTTTTCTCTCAATAGTTAGGGAATCACTTGCCCTAGTATTATACTTCTCTTCTGTTTTGTACGCTATTTGCTTGCTATTTTCCCAAGAATGAAAGGATCAATATATATAGCCTTAGTACTCTACTTCAACTGTTACACGTGAAACTGAAGGAGGCCTTTTGGCTTGATCTCATTAATTTTCTTAATTACTATTAATAATTGATAAAATTACCAATTAACCCTTCATTAAAAGGAAATAATAAGCTGGCTATTACGTTCTCTCCAACTTAAAATAATATTCATCCTCAAACGGGTCTAGAATCATACCTGAAATGTCAATTAAGTGAGGATATCTAGCTTGCATCTCCTCCTCGGACTCCCAAGTAGCTTCCTCGGTTGGATGATTACGCCATAATACCTTGACTGAAGTTATCTTTTTCGACCTCAACTGTTGCGGTTGTCGATCAAGAATAACTATCGGGTTTTTCTCATAAGTCAGATTCTCATCAAACTGTACATTCTCTAGCTGGATCTTTTGACTATCATCACAAACATACCATTTAAGCATAGACATGTGAAACACAGGATGAACTACAGACAATCTCGGAGGTAAAGCAAGCCTATATGCCACAAATCTAATTTGGTCCAAAATCTCATAAAGATCAATGTATCTAGGAGTTAGCTTACCTTTCCGGCTAAATCTAATAACTTCTTTCATGGGAGAAACTTTCAAAAAAACTTTTCCCCCTTTTCAAACTCCAAATCACAGACCCTTTTATCTGCATAGGATTTCTGCCTGCTTTGTGACGTCTTAAGTCGGTCCCGTATCACTGCAACTTTCTCCAATGCTTGCTGAACTAAATCTGGACCCAATAACTGTGCTTCATTGGGCTCAAACTTGCCAACTGGTGAATGACACTTTCAACCATATGGAGCCTCATATGGTGCCATTTGCATGCTCGACTAGTAACTATTACTATAAGCAAACTCTACCAAAGGCAGTTGATCATCCCAATGGCCACCAAAATCAATCGCGCAAGCTCTAAGCATATCCTCCAAGATCTGAATAACTCGCTCAGACTGCTCATCGGTCTGCGGATGAAAAGTTGTACTCAACTCAACCTACAAACCTAATGTCTTCTGAAAATATTTCCAAAATGCAGCCGTGAACTATGCACCTTAATAAAAAATGATTGAGATAGGCACACCATGAAGCCGAACTATCTCCTGAAGGTAAATTTTCGCTAACTGCTTTGCGCTATAAGTAACCTGAACTGGTATGAAGTGAGCAGATTTTGTAAGTCTATCCACTATTATCCAAACTGAGTCATGTTTCCTGAAAGTATTTGGCAACCTGACAACAAAATCCATAGTAATCCTTTCCTACTTCCACTTCGGAAACTTTGCCAGGTTTTTGATGTTCATATTTGACCTGCTGACAATTTAAGCAACTATTAACATATTTCAAAATATCCACCTTCATACCTTTCCACTAGTACAACCCGCGCAAGTCTTGATACATTTTTGTAGCATTAGGGTGGATAGAATATCGCGAGCTATGAGCTTCTTGAAGAATTGGCTGCCTCACATCACCCATAATGGGAACACACAATCTTCCATGATGACGTAGCACACCTTCACCATAAATAGAAAAACACTTAACACCACCATTCTGCACTCGATCTCGAATCCCAACAAGGTAGGGATCATCATATTGGCAAGTCTTAACTTTCCCAACTAAGGACGACTGAACCACTATAACGACAAGTATTTTGCTAGGCACCGTATGATCAATTCAAACTCCATGATTTGCTAAAGACTGGATATCCATAACCAAAGGTCATCTTTCGACAGCAAATCGGGCCAAGCTGCCCATAGACTTCCTACTCAAAGCATCTACTACTTCATTTGCCTTTCCATGATGATACAAGATAGTGAGATCATAATCTTTAAGTAACTCTAACCACCGCTGTTGTCTCAGATTCAAATATCTTTGCTTGAATAAATATTGCAAACTCTTGTGATTAGTATAGATTTCACACAGCTCACCATAAAGATAATGACGCCAGATCTTGAGTGCAAATACAACCGTGGCTAATTCCATGTTGTGAGTTGGATAATTTTTCTCATGAACCTTTAGCTGTCGAGAATCATATGCCTCCACTTTACCATTCTGCATCAAAACACAATCCAACCCAATTCAAGTTGCATCACAATAAATAGTCAAACTACCCTTTGTCATAGGTAAAGTCAAAATTGGAGCCGATATCAATGTTGTCTTTAATTTTTGAAAACATTCTTCACATTCATCTGACCATCGAGACCCCACATTTTTTTGAGTCATGTGGGTCAATGGAGCATCTATCTTTGAGAAGCCTTCCACAAACCTCCAGTAATAATTAGCTAGATCCAAGAAACTACGTATATCTGTAACCGTACTAGGTCGAGGCCAATCCCGAACTACTTCAATCTTCTTTAGATCAACATAAATCCCATCTCTTGACACCACATGCCCCAATAAGAAAACTGTGCCCAACCAAACCTCACACTTTGAGAACTTGGCATATAACTTGTGTTCTCTAAGTGTCTGTAACATAAATCTCAAGTGTTGTTCATGTTATACCTCACTTCGAGAGTAAACCAAAATGTCATTAATGAACATAATAACAAATTGGTCTAAATACGGCTTGATTACCTTGTTCATGAGGTCAATAAATGCTGCAGGTGCATTGGTGATTCCAAAAGACATCACTAAGAATTCAAAATATCCATACCTAGTCTGAAAAGCCGTCTTAGTGATATCTTCGGCCTTAACTCTCAGCTGATGATAACTAGATCTCAAGTCAATTTTAGAAAAGTGAGTAGCACCTTGTAACTGATCACATAGATCATCAATTCGGGGAAAAAAATACTTATTCTTGTTTGTCACCTTATTTAACTGCCTATAATCAATGCACATTCTTATCGTACCATCTTTCTTTTTCACAAATAACATAGGTGCACTCCAGGGTGACACACTAGGCCTGATGAATCCCTTATCAAGTAACTCTTGGATTTGAACCTTCAATTCCCTTAACTTAGTAGGAGCCATACGGTAAGGTGGAATAGAGATAGGTTGAGTCCCTAGCACTAAATTAATGTTGAACTCAATTTCTCTCATCGGAGGTAGCCCGATCCAATCATCTAAAAATGAAAACATTATTAATAGAAACTTTCTCTACTCAAGTGTCATGAACGATAGCAATAAAACCCAAACAACTATGGTTAATCATTTGACGGGCTTTTACATAAGATATTATCTTTCCTTGAGTCACGGGAGCGATACCTTTGCACACTAAAGGTGATTCTCTAGGGATATCAGAACATATAAGCTTAGCATAACAATCAACCAAAGCGTAACATGACGCCAACCAATCCATACTCATAATCACATCAAAATTAGTCATTGAAAACACAAGTAGATCAACTATGGTATCCTTACCCTGAATAGATATCACATAATCTCTATAAACTTTATCCACTGATAAGGTCTCCCCACTGGGGTCGTAATGATATATGGCTCAACAAGAGTTTCAATCCTTCTCTCTAAGAATAAACCAAAAGATGGGGACACATACGAATACGTAGAACCAGGATCAATAAGAGAATAAGCCTTATGAGAGTTTATAGTGATAATACCTATGACCACTACATTAGATGCTTCTATGTCCTATCTAGCCATAGCAAAGAATCTGGGTGGTCCACCTACTGTCTGATAACCTTGAGTGCCCTGTCGACCCTGTCCATGAGTACCATATAGAGCGATACTAGCTGGATGAGTGTGAGCATGAGTACCTCCAACGTCTCTTTGAATCTGTGCAGTAGTTTGACTAGAACCAGAATTTCCCTTAGGACAAAACTTAGCAATATGTCCTCTTTCACCATAAGTATAACAAGGACCGCCAACTCTAAAACAACGTCCACTATGATTCCTACTATAATTAGAACATTTCAAATGTTGCCTGGACTGAAAGAAATCGTTACCATTCCTTTATGTCTATGTAATACCCCGAGAATCCCAACCGATAGTAGAACCATGATTCAAGATTATGAGGAATAAATTATAGTAATTTGGTGGTTTTATGATCAATTTAGATGTATATTAAGGCCTCAAATATGTCCTATCTATTAGACGAATCAAAACATTCCTTACCAATTGAATTCTTGAAAAGGATATTGTCATAGTCAACTTCAAATGAGAATATCTTTTGTTATACTCTAAATTTTTGATCTCATGACCTACAATATATATATAATTGAATTATCTTTTCAACTATACCAATTTTTCCAAAATCCGGTATCAGAGTAAAAAGTTATGGCCATTTCACTGAGAGTTGTACGAGCTGCCTAGGAGCAACGGGCAAGCTGACAGATCGTCTCTTTGACCGTCGCAACTGAGGCAGTAAGGCCATTTTATGGCCTAAAAATGATGGTTGGAGTGACGGTCATTTACAAGAGTGATGGTTTGTCACCCAGACCATCAATTTTGTTTGAAATAGCGCCGAAACAATGTTTTAAAGGGCTTTTTGGGTCTTTTCCCACCCTTTTTAACCCCTAATTATATCAAATCAAAGCATATAACTCCTCATTCATCCATAACATCAAAATTAGGGTTTATTTCAGTATCAAAATCCAAGAAAAAGATTCAAACCCTTCTCCAACAAAACTTAAGAATCAAAACATCACCATTCAAGAACCTTCAAGAAAAGTTAACCTCCTTTAAGATTCAAGTTTTTGAGGTATGTAAAGTGTTGATTCATGGGTTTATTTCACCCATAAAGCCCAATAATCCTATTTTAAACTCATGAATTATGATTTCTATGTGGTGGGTTGATTTTAATTATGTTGATGTGGTTGTATGAATCCCAAGTTGGAGTCTTTATGTACTTTTCATGAAATTATGCTTGTATGTGGGTTGGAAACTTTTAAATGGAGTTGATTAAAGTAACCATGATGTATGAACTATTGTATATGCCTAAGCCTAAGGTTATGCATGCAATGTGTTTGATAAAATGGCCAAAAGAACAAGAATCATGCTTTAGGACTCAATTATGACTAAATTGATGAACCCATGCTTTACCCTTATATTCAAAATGACTTCCATGTTATTGTTATGCATTGAAATTGTTTGATGGATTGTTAATGAGATTAGCCTATGAAATTATGACATGTTTATATACTTTTCTATTCATGTACCAAACCATGATAATCAAGTGCCTCATGAAATTCTCCAATGATTGTATTATGGATTATGGTCATGATTCCAGGAAGTGTCATGTATTGTAAGTTTCATGCTATCGAGTCCTGGGGGTACTTATACCCAATAATTTAGCTGTGTGCCTAGAGCCAGTGTCAGTTTTCAAGATACTCCCAGTCAAGCCATGTTCAGTAGAATTCAGTCAGTCTCATGACTCAGGAAAACTCAGTAATCTTAGTCAGTTATCAGATCTCAGTAATATTTCGTCAGTCAACAAAACTCATTGAACTCAGTACAGTCAGTTCAGTATAATTAATTTAATGTCTAATCAAATGGGAGTAGGCTTCAACACTGAGTAAGCCCAAGGATGGGAACTCACCTGCGAGTAGAGGGTGTGATTCTTGGAAGCAATCCTTGTGCTATAGAACTACATAGCCAGCATAGATTGAGATATCTAACCTGTTAGATGAGGGTTGATGAGGTGACTTAACCTGTTAGATGAGGGTCCCACCATTCTCCTTAGAGTACCTATTGGATAAGGGATTACTCATAGCTTGTCCTTACCAATGGCGCGGTATTGACACATTTCTAATTGGGGTTAAAGATTGGACCCTAACTCAATTATATTATCTCATTTAGGGAATGTCGGTTAGATGACTACTTCCTACAGTTACAATCTCAGTCTTAGTAATAAAACTCAGATAGTTCTACAAAATTCAGGATTGTCAGATACAGTCACCTAGTTCAGTACAGAACTCAGCTAGTTCCATCAGCGATGGGACTGTCAGACACAGTTATTTAGATAATAGTATATCAGATATATGAAACTTATGTTATCAGTATTCAGATTCAGTGATGTCATGATTTTATTCACAGTTCACGTATTTATGCATGTATTCTCCCATTCATGTTATTCATTCAGTTAGTATTGTTCATGCATATAAACCCCTTGCATTCAACCTACCTCACTTGCATACAAGTACATTCAATTGTACTGACACATTTGCGCTATGGTGTTTTATACCATAGGTTCAGAAGCACGAGCTCCAGAGCATCCTTAGTGGATCATCCATTTAGCAGATAGACTAGCAGTGAGTCCTCATCATTCGAGGATGTTATTATTTGACTATTTCATTCTTTCAGTACTTAGTTTATTTTAGTAGTTGGAGTTAGTTGGGGATATGTCCCATCAACTTCTTATTTAGATAGTTTAGAGGCTTTTAGACTAGGATGTTCAGACAACTATTTTAGTTGTTTTGGTGTTGATATACCATATCTCCATATGTTATATTTTATCAGATTTTTGAACCTTATGGCCTTTCAGCCTTTTATTCTGCATTTATACAGTATGTTATACAGTGCTCAGTTATAGATATTAGTCATGGGTTAGCTTGTGGTCCTTCAGAGTTATGAGCACCGTATGGCATTTCAGGTATCAGATTCGGGGTGTTACAGTCTGCTGCTGCTATTCCTGTCTAGCTGAATAACTATTTCTTGAATATTGTCCCACTGACTCTGACTGCGTAAGCCTAGACTGTCTACGATCAAAACCACTCTTGCTCCCAGATGGAGCACCACTAAACCCACCTGAGTTACGTGCCTTCTTGTTTTCTCGATTAATCCTTTCCACCTTATAGTAGGACTCAAAATAAAGAGCAGTGTCAAACACCTTAGAATAGGATCCATTACGCACATTGCATATCACTGGATCTTGATAACGAGCCTCAATTCCATCCATAAATCGTCTTACTTCTCCCTCTGATCTACAACTAAAGATGGAACATACCTGGATAACTCAGTAAACTTAGCTTCCTACTCAGCAACTATCATGGATCCCTGTCGTAACTCCTTAAACAGGCGTCTCATGTCATCTTGTTTGCTCAATGAAATAAATCTGTACAAGAACATAGCTGAAAAATCTAATCAAGTGATTGATGGTAGCCCTACTTTTCTGCCCCTCAATGGAAGTCCACCATGCCTCGGGAGACCCTGAGAACAGAAAAGTGGTAAATTCTATACCATGAGTCTCCTTCAGTCCCAAAGTAGTTAGTATTTTCTCGCAGCGATCTAAAAACCTTTTGAGGCTCAACAGAAGATGGTGTAGCATCAAACTCCAGTGGCTTAAGATCCATGAAATTCTTCAGATCCTTGGGTTGCCCAACAGCTGCAATCAAATGATCAACTGGTAGAGGTGCCTGAGAGGTTGCAACATTCAACTAAATTTGTTCTTGCGTCTGCAAAGTAGCTTGAGGAGCTAGAGTTCGACCCTGATTAGGCACCAATGCCTCAAGTATATTCAACATTCTTTCCACTACGTCTGTAGGAAATGTAACAGTAGGTGCAGCAACTGGCACTGCAGCTAGAGCATCTCAATCAACCTGGTCCTGCACTTGGTTGAAAGCCACAACTTGGGGTTGTCCCCCATTCCCAACTCTAGGCTGAGCACCGGTCTGCATCCTAGTTCGAGGCCTAGTTGGATGAGACCTAACTCGACCACCACCATGGGTAGGATCCTATCCAGCACCACGTCTAGCAGGTGCATTAGATCGACTAACAGAGGAAGGACCACATTTCTTAACCATTTGCAAAACAATATTTAATGGTTAGACTAAATTCAACTCAATGTACGGATACTGAATAAAAAAAATGAAACTTCCTAAATATTCCATAGCCTCAAGTTCATAAATATGGGCGCCTATGTACCCCTGAACAAGAATCTACTGAACACTGCTCCATAACCCGGGACCTAAAGCCTATGCTCTGATACTAACTTTGTCATGTCCCGAAATAACCTCTAGGCATGACGGGCTCTCGATAACATCACTTGCCAGGAGAACCAATTATATATACATTCACAAAATCATCAAACACTGAGCTAAAGGCATATGCAAATTCAAGTGCATGAAAATATTACTAAACGCAAAGTAATCATCCACCCGGTTACCGTAATACGATTTATGAAAACAACAATACTTAAATAATAACTCTCTAGCCTCAAATCCCACACCAAGACCATGGAGAATCTAAACAGAGTTACATGAGTTCAACTTTTGAGCATGCAAACCCAACATAAAAATTATAATCTAAAAACAAAATAACTAAAGCTGGATGACTGCCTCCACGAAATGCAAAGGCTCACCTTAGCAACAGAATCCACACGTAAAGACTGTCAGCCACAAGCCTCTCTCTTCGCAACCGTATCTGCAGATATGCAAGTAAGGAGTGAGCTATATATAAATATAACCCAGTAAGATCCTCGACCCGCTACTTTAATACCCCCGGAACAAGTGTTAAAAAATACAAGACACAACAAAATACTTAAATGATATGTACATAATGTCTCTCACAAAGTAATGTCAATAAAATCCAAAGGAAGTTCAAAAATGTCACTCTATATCTCAACTCAATCCATTCTCATGACTTGTTATAAACGGCAGTGAAGGTGATTGGCCTAACACCCCGACAAGTCCACGACAACATATATAATGCCCCAAAAAGTCTACTACAATAGCATGTACAAGCCCCTAACATATTATGGTAGCATAGGTAATGCCCCTAACATATTACGACAGTATAAGTAATGCCCCTAACATATTACGGCAGCATAAGTAATGCCCCTAACATATTATGAAAGCTATGTATGCCCCTAGAGACTATAACGGCAACGAAGAAAATATATTCAACACCCAACCTCACCTCACATTTCACCTCTAAATAATTCTCAATATACTTCCCAAAATACATATCCACAGCTAGTCAAAGGCCACAAATTCTACCAAGTTCATGCTTGTCCCAACACATGGACTAGGCAGAAAAATATAATTTTTATAAATCAGATTTGAAAAGCAAGCATCAAAGCTTAAAGTCTCACTTACCTCAAATGCACAACTCAAGCACCACCTCCTAATAAATCAAAATATGCTCCCAAAGACTCAAACACCTTAAACTACACCAAAAATGGGTTTAATATAATCAATACCCCATTCAACGAACAATCTCTAAAATTTCAGAGCAAGTCAACTATTAAAGTCTATCGTCCAATCCAATTAATCGTATTATGTACAACTACCATTTAAAATGCAATTGCACCTTCAATAAATTAACAAAAAGAAATTGTTTGCATAGATAGTGGCCTAATTGCCAAACTGGAACCTTGATATGCAACTCCTTTCAAGCCAAACTGTGTTGTTTCTAATGTTAATAGCAATACTGCCACTTTAAATTCTAACATCACTTTCCACAAATACTATTATAGCATATATAACTTTATTTGTTATCCATATAACTAATTATTCATGAGTTCCTTAATTTCAAGTAATAGAGCAGTATTATACAGGTAGTCTAAATGGTTTCTCTTATGACAAGCTTTCAACCCACTGTCGCAACTCTAGCCCCATTAACTACTCATAATTGAAACATCATTATCCTCCTTCGATCATTAGCTAATTATTAGAAGAATGGGGTTATAATTACATTACGAAAATTTCAAAGATATACACATATATATGCATACCACTATTAGGAAAATTGAGGTCGTTACCTGTACTTGACAGCAGTAAAAGTATTCTGTAAGTCGCCCAAAATAACCCAACACGTTCAAATTTTCTTTTCTCCCAATAGTTAAGGAATCACTTGCCCTAGTATTATACTTCTCTTCTGTTTTGTACGTTATTTACTTGCTGTTTTCCCAAGAATAAAAGGATCAATATATATAGCACTAGTACTCTACTTCAGCCGTTACACGTGAAACTAAAGGAGGCCTTTTGGCTTGATCTCATTAATTTCCTTACTTACTATTAATAATTGATAAAATTACCAATTAACCCTTTATTAAAAGAAAATAATAAGCTACTATTACAATAATTCTTTTGATTTATTAGTGTTATATTATAGGCTTGGGTATTTGAAGCCATTCTTTATTTGAGATAACAAGTGAACTACCAGGAAGAAGTTTCCTGTCCAAGAGATGGTTGTCGGCTATAACTGATAAAAATGCAAAATTTCTTGATTTTTTCAATCCCCCGAAGGAAGAAGTAAGTTTAATCCTGATCAAGTTTTTATTTTAATTAATGATTATTTTAAATGATTTCATCATCATTTAATATATGTACTGATTTATTTTAGATTGTCCATTCGTGGCTTGTTCCGACCAATTGAGAGTTGAAGATGCCATTTTTCCTACTTTATGGTTTGTGCAAACTTTATTGGGCCCTAAAATCGTTGATAGAATAAAAATAAAATTGTTTGGAGCAATAACCATCACAAGAAAAACAATTTTTGAGGGTGAGCTTGTTGTTGTTAATGATGGTAGTGGTAGTGGTAATGGTGCTGCTATTGGGGCTAATGATGCTCCTGTTATAGTTTTTAAAACAATAAGCCATTATGATTATGATCATACTGGTTATACAGATTTTGTCACTTCTAGCGAATGTTCTACATGCAAATGTCAAGACTGTAAGGCAAAATATGATGGAGTGATTAATGCTATTAATGCACTAACTTCTTCTGTAAAGGAAATGACATGTAATAGGGGTGTCATTACATCAAAGAGGATTTCATATCCATACACTCCACTAGAGATCAATGTGGCTGAGAGGAGAAGGAAAATATTTCCAGGGCATCATCAAGCATCGAATAAAGCAAAATTGCAATGCCTTTGTCTTTGTCTTGCACCGCTGTTCAATGTACAAGGGCCAAAGGAGAGCAGCATGAGCTGAAAAACGTGAATGTATATTATCTTTTCCAACAAACAAATAGACACATCTATTTTAACAGATGATACATTTGCTAAAAATTATCAAGCATATATATACATCTATTGCAACTGTTATTTAACCTATTGCATCAGATGCATTACCTGTTGAAACATATGTCCGTGTATTTCAACAAATCAAATAGGTTTTCATACTATTTTAATTTGTACCAATAGATGAGCCTTATGTTGCAAAAGATGGGTCATCTTTTCAAAATTATCATACCGCTCTATTTTACCTGTTCAAATTTATCCCAATAGGTGATCCATCTGTTGCAATGTAGACTCATCTATTGCAAAAAATAGACAATCTGTTGTATATCTATAATTAGTATTGACAATTCTGGCTTTCAAGGTGGATGTCACAGTAGAAGCTACTATTGAAGAGCATAATATCATAGCTGATAATCCATCAACTACTTCCAAAGAAGAAGAAAAAGTGGAGCTTGTCAGTTTGGGAGAACAGAAGAATTAACCGTTTGAAGGGTTCAACATCTTGGATGAGGCTAAAAAAACTAACAAAGTTGATCAACAACTATTTAGAATGGATTGCTAATGGGTTGTTAAAGCATCATGCCGCCAGGGACATAAATCAATTTTAAAGATATTGATTGATACAATTCTTGTTGTAAAAGCATGACATTAACACATATAATCATTATGTATAAAACAAAAGAACGAACACTACAAAGTGAACAAATCGAGTCTTGGTTTTGATATGTTTGACTTTGTTGTTGCACATCCCAGAACAAAGAATTGATTCTACTTGATGTCAAAGCCCCAAACTTGCTGGAATGATGAGTTTTAAATGTCATACATATTACTATTAATTAATACTCTATTTAATGACATCTGTGTATTAATTTTTTTGTCATGTAATCTAAAATATTTGATAATATGTGCATCACATCAATGTCATTTTTTACTACCTCCAAAAGAAGGTCAAGTTGAAAACATAAGAACAATATAGATACATGACAGACAATTGTTTGTTCAAAGTTTACATCAATAATGCCTACGATAGGTATTGTCAACAAAAGCTGGAAGTTTTCCAAAATGAGGAATGCTTAATCAACATCATCAAAGGTTTTAGCATTTCAACTGGCTTACCTTGGCATTCGGTCGATAAATCGTGCATCCCAATCAATTATGGAGATGAATTTCATTGGGTGTTGGCTGTCGTCGTTCTAAAAGAGAGGCATATCCGAGTTTATGACTCGATGTCATGAAGAAAACATTTTGGGCTGTCATCTGAGATACAAAAGATGGCCAAAATATTGTCTACTTACCTTGATATGAGTGCCTTTTTGGACCAAAAGGTTCGTATTGATTGGTCGGCGATTGAAGCATACCGGGATAAAATGGGTAATCCATTTGATGTACAATATGTTAAAGGAATTGCTCAACAAACCATTGGTAGCCTGTAAGTATAAGTATCATGAGTTAGTTTTATTGCATAAATTTCACAACATTTATACGAATTGCAAGATATGGATTATCTGTTTTTTTTTAAAATGCAGGGATTGCAATCTTTTTGTTGCCGCTTACGCTGAGTATTTAAGTGATGGATTACAAGTACCAAATGATGGAATTGATGTTGGATTATTCCACTAAAGATATGCTACTCTTTTATGGAAATACGGAGATGTGAATGCTCAGAAATCGTGCGCAAGCGACATTAAAGATCCATGACGATCAAAGCTGAATTTTGTAGCACCGGATGAAGAACAAGTTGTCCATATTGAGTAGATCTTTATAGCTTGAGCCTGTCAATGTAATAACCTATCCTTCTCGGTTAACTTGTTGATTTATTTGTAGAGTAGATCATTTGTACCCATAATAATTTTTTTACATTTCACTTATTTGATGAGTTATTTCATGTAATTTCCAAAGACTTTGATTTATTTTATGTTGTCTATGAATATAATTTAATCCTTAGTTTTGAACTTGTTAATTGAAATGGAAAACTAAATTCAAATATTACAACAGATAATGCATCTGCAGCAACAGACGACATATCTTATCAAATAAATCTAGAAATATGTTGCAACATGTAGGTCATCTGCTGGAAATTATATAATAGGTCTTTCTACTTTTTTAATTTGTTCTAATAGATTACCCATCAGTTGCAACAGATAGATTATATGTTACAAAAAATTATATATCTATTGTGATAGAAGATAGAAACATCTGCATAATGCAACAGATGACCAACCTATTGCAAAAAATAATCAATCTGCCACAACAGGTATGATATCTGTTACAACAGATAGACAATCTATTGCATTATAAAAATTCAACTTTCGTCAGACATAAAAAAATTTCCACTACAATGTAAAGTGAAGTGAAGTGGCTTGAAATAAAAAATTGTTATCGTTTTTATCTCTATCTTTGTACATATTCTTCTTTATACACGGGCTCCAACCATTTAGTTAGTACCCCATAAGCCCATACCTTTTGCATCTTTTCCATAACAGCATCGTACATTTTGATCATTTCTATGCTGGTCAGCAAACACTCGATATATACAAGTAAGTACGGCCCACACACGACACCGGTTTTATTTTTTTGAAGTTGCATGCCCTTATTTTGACCTTTAAAATCCCATGATTCTTTCATCAAGACTTCTACCAAAAAATGATCCATCAGTTTACTCTATGTCAATAACTTAGGAAACAACTTCAAGAGTGCCTGCACGTGGGTTACAAACTTGGCCTCCTTTAAGATAGATAAGTTGCAGTCATAAACCTTAATCTTTCCCTCATCGAGTAGTATCTCAACAATGAGAAAATGTTTGACTTCCACATTCATGACTGCATAGATTTTCTTTGCCTTGGTCCAACTCTTGTCGTGTAGATATGACCTCTTTCCGCTAACATAGTCAATCATGTCTTCATACCATTCAAATGTACAAACTAATTGATCAATTCTTCGGCCACTAGGACCAGTTTGACTACGGAGAGTATCGTACCTACTCTTGAAATTCTTGTAGAAGTTGAGGTTCATTATCCTATTGGGAGCATCATAAGCATCCGGGTATTCTAATTAGCTGCCCCTCATGAGGCAGATAATTTCATCAACATACTGTGGTATAAGAATAAATTTTTTAAATAGGTTAGTAATTGTAAAGAAGAAAAAATAGTGGAAAGATTTTGTTTCAGAGGGCTCTCTGAATTAGTTCATAGATTACCAAGGTAATGCAACTTATGCAGTAGATGTGTATTCTGTTGCAACAGTATACCGAGCTGTTACAACAGATTACACATCTATTTCATAGCTTCGTCTTCATGGAGTATATGGGAAGGCTAGGTTAGCAAAAGTAAACTTACATTTTCCACGTACCACTCACGCATATTTGTCATACTTGTGAAGTCTTTGGTGTCAAATGAATGCATGGTGTATTCTTGTGGAATCTTCATCTTGTCAGTCATGATTTCTTATAGTTCCTTCTTCTCTTCGTAGCCAAGTACCGCATATATGTCCACATTCTTTAGCGGTCCCTGAACTTCAACAACTCTTGGAGAGGGAGGAGTTGCAATTTTTTTGGATTTCTAATTGGATAGTACTTGGATAATTGCTTGTTTCTTCTTTCTAACCACCGCTGTAGAAGTGTATGACTCTCTCACCTTGTTAGATGGTATGACACCCCTCTTGGATTTCAACTCGTCGGTAGCTTCAGCAATAGCCTCTAGTTTTTCAAGGAGTTTATCCTCTTTGTCCTTGCACACTTTGTATTTGCAATGAGAACATGAGGGTTAAGAGGGGTGAAAGGGATCTATTCCAAGGGTGTTTCCAAATGTATTTATTTTTTCCTGACCACCAACATACTTATAATCATGAATAGTAGCAACAGCAGCAGTATGAGGATGGCTTCCACCATCATCAAAAACTCCACCAGCAACCCCCCAGAAGAAGCACGCGGATCTGTTGTAGTAGATTGGTCATAAAGAGCTTCAACATTAGGCTGACCTTGCCTAACTGCTCTTCTTATGGCTGCTGCTCCAACCAATTCCTTCTTTATTAACTCCACTATTGGGTCTATTGTTGTATAAAAAAGACCTAGAGTAATAAAAGAAGCCATCCCCAACTCCTGCTTAGTAGGCACGATCCAAGGATGCACAACCTATAAAAAAAGACAGAAGGCATTTAATTCATATCATATAATAATAATATGTAGTCAGTTGGGTAACATGTTAACATAGGCAACTTATGCAACAGATGATCTATCTGCCACAACAGCTGATCTATATGTCACAACAAATTGATAATATGTTGCATCAGATTACACATCTATTGCATAATTTACAGTAGATAGGAAATCTGTTGAGTTGGGTGCAGGAAACTAAAGCAACAGGTGGTTAATATGTTACAAAATATGGATCGTATATTGCAATAGATTACCCATCTGTTGCACCAGTTGTAGTTGATGGGTAATCTACTGTAATAGATGAACCATCTGTCGCAATAGGTTAATCACATGTTTCAATATCTTACTTTGAGGTAAATTATTTTAGTTGAAAGAAGATATATCACATCATCCGGAGGGTTAAAGAGATCAACCTTATTAATTTTTGGGTTGTTCTTTACAACGGACCACCTAAGGATCCTTGGATGAGAAACCTCATCTGGATAATCCATTACCTGCTTTCAAATGGGAGGAATGAATTCAAATGTCTAAGCCTAAAAAATATAAACAGGAAGCAAGCAAAAGTAAGTCATAATAACTATATTCAAAATAGTGATGAATTTTACCATGAAAGCCCAAGGAAAGCCATATAATTTGATCGTCCCTTTGGATAGCTTTGTCAATAAATATTGGACAGTCAAGTAGTAGCTATCATATCCCCAAGGATAATAATTCAATTTCTCAAAAATCAGCAAGCACCAACAAATCATCTTTTGTGACTTCTTGACGTCTCTTGCCAATAAAACGGAACGGACAAACCAAACTAAGCACAATTTCTCCCTGTAGTGCTTTGGTATATTTTTTTCCTCGAGATCTACCATCAAATCCCTCATTTTTTAGCTACATCGTCCAACAATGCCCAACGAACCATCTTTTTTTCCTTGCATTTATTGGAGGGTGTTTCCTTGATGAGAGGTTCTTCTAGACGATCACCTCTCAAGCCCGTCACTATGGTAAACTCTTTCAATCCAAAACAAACCTGCATGCCACAGTAGTTGATCTAGATTTCATCCATATTTTTTGTCCTTCTTCGGATCTTTATCATCCCCCACGTACTTGATCCTTCACTTGAGAAAACCATATACCATGCTCATTTGGAAATAAAGAGTGCGGTCCTCAGGCAGCTTAAGAAAGTATGCAAAGCAGCTCCTCCTAAAAAGTCCATCTATGTTTTCATTCTTCATAATACTCCTAAATTCATCAAAATATTTCCCCAACTGACATTTAAGTACAAGATCACCAGTTACTTCTTTAGGGTGATCCATCAGCATAGCAACTCGAAACCTATCGCTACAAATGATTTTAACAGGATCAATATGGGTATTTGATATTAATTCACACCACATTCATGAGAAAGATTTCTCACTTTCCTCAGCTTCATTTTGCCCTGACTGAGATTGTTCAGGAAGTTCCTCCGAATCTATCTATACTCTAGCCTTTTTTGTTGAGTGGTCAGAATTTGATCCACTTTCAGTTTTAGTTTCTTTTCTTTTGGGAGACATCTTTTAACTACAAATAATAGAAAAACAAAATTAAAAAAAGGTAATACAAAATTCAATAAATTATTATATGCCACATTACAAAAAAATACTCCAACGAATAATCCATCAGTTGGAATAGATGGGGAATCTGTTTGAAGACCTATTTAATATCTCCCAACAGATCTTCCACCTGTTGCAACAGATGGACCACCAAGACCCCCACCAATGCCACCAATACCAAAAACAATACCAAGATCGCCAACACTACCACCAATGCCACCAATACCACACCAAGACCATCGACACCACCACCAAAATCACAAATACCAACATCACCACCAAAAACACCATCTAACAATACCACGATAGGCAACAAAACACTAAGATAAAAACTAAGGTTTTCTTAGGTGCTTCCTACATTTTTAGCATCCAAAACTCAAAATTGTTAACCCATTCTCAAAGATGATACAACTAAAAATCTTCTTTTTCATCATTGAATAGAAAAGCCTAATTTTTACAATAAGGAACAAATATAAAACTCTTCTCGAACTCTGTTACCTACAAATATAGAGAAAGCGACAGATATAAGAGAGAATTAAGTCAAAAATAAAAACTATGTGGTTGAAAATGGGAAGAAAATTGATCTATTTGGAAGGGTTGAGCAATATGCTGAGTAGTTGTTGTTTGTATTATTAAGAGAGAGAGAGAGATAGAAGAGTCACAACTTGAGATTTGAAATGAGAAAAAGTTTTTTCCGTAAATGGATGATTTGTATGGGTTGATTTGTAATTTTAAAAATGAATGACAAGTTTTGAAATTGTTGATTTGGTCCTAATTGATCTTAATTAATTTTTAAAATTTTAAAAGATATAGTTTTTAAAATATTAAGTTAATGAGAATCTTTTCAACTTAGAGTGATCGGTCGACGACTCGGGTCAGGATGAACGCAATACCAACACCATGCAATTGCAAAGACGCAATTGAAGTTGTAGTTGGACCTATAAACTCATTCATCCCTAGTTATACCTAAATCAATTTCAAGAGAATCTATTGCAACAAACAACTGAGATTTTCAAACAGATATTCATATCTGTTGCAACAGATCACATATCTGATTTAATTATCAAATAGACATTTGCATATGTTGTGACAGACGATTGAGATGTTGGAAATTTTCAAATAGATATTGATATCAATTGTAAAAGATAACATATTTGATTTAATTATCAAATGGACATTTGTATCTGTTGTTACGGATGAATAAGCTGTAGGATTTTTCAAACAGATAATGATATTTGTTGTAACAGATGACATATCTATTTGAAAATCTTCTTTTTTTCTTTTAATTTTAAAGAGAACTTCTATCCAAAAAAAGAAAAGATCGATAAAATAGTATTACTAAAGTCATAAAAAATATTTCTTGGATAACTCAAAAATCTCATTGAGTAGTTTTGTCTTGTCTTTTCAATGTCACCCATCTTTGTCGTGCCCCTCAAAGTTATTAATGACTATTAATTAATGAATATTTACCCATGTCTCCTTCAGCCCTAAATTTATTTTATTCATCTCTCCTCTTTAGGGTTATCACAACCTTTTTTCTCTCTATTCTCTTTTCTTTCTCATAAAGATCCTTTCAGATCCATATCTTTTTCGACTTTGTTTTTATTCCCTTTTTACATTGCAGGTAAGGTATGATTCACTATTGCTATTTTATTATTGTATTTTTCTTTGCAAGTTATTTACATATATTTTTTTTATTAATTATCATTTACCCATATCATATTTATTTAAAAAATTTGAAGAAACTTTTAAGTGTTGAATAAACAAACTGAGAATTTTTATTACAATAGGCGAAAAAAGTCATCTATTGGGAGAAGTTTAAAAGCCTTGTTGGACGTATCATTTTTTTATATGTATTTTATTTGTTTCTTTGTTGTTGATGCTATTATTGATGTCATTGGTGGGGTTGGTGTTGTTGTTGATGGTGTTGGAGCATAGGATGTTGCTTCTTTGTTGTTGATGATGTTGGAACAAATGAAGTTGATGTTTTTTATTTGTTGTTTCTTTGTAGTTTATGCTATTATTGATGTTGCAACAGACAGAGCCACTGTTGGAACAAATCAAACCATTAGCAAGGCGGTTTGATGTATTCCAACAAACTCCACATCTGTTGTAACAGGCTTCTTTTCTGTTGCAACAGACGGATAATGTTCTTTCTGTTCTTCTTTTGTTTGACATCAATTTTTTTCCAATTCTTTATAGATATAAGGAACTAAAAGTTGATCAACTTTTGGCCGACCAACACAAGAGGCTACAGTAAAGATGGGTTTGGAGGAATAAGCTGATTGCAGATGGAACCACTTCATATGTGGGAGGTATATATTACTGATAATATTATCATGAAAACACACATAGAGTACACTGATTTTGTGAATGTTGTTTTTACCATTTAGTCATTGATCATTCAAATAAGATACTTTTACAGTTAAGTTTGATAAGTTCAAACTGATAAGGCTGAGGGATAATGAATATGTTTCTGATACCCTGTTAAGATTTAATGTCGGTTATTGCTCATGTTTATGTGTCAAGCATTGTGAAGATATCTAGTTTTGGTGTCATTATAAAGAGATTTAATAGCAATTGGACTAACTTTTAGGGTGCATTGGACTCTAAGAAGGCCTTCGAAGCCTAGCACTGCAGCTAATAAGAATGAAAACCCAATATAATTATTGCCCTAGCCCAAATTTATATGGTTGGGTTGCTCAGGGTGATAATTATATGCCAGAAGGTATGGTAGGAGAATACCTATATGGGAAAAAGGGAGTTGATGAAAAACTATATCATCTGAGAGCTAATTGAAGAGGAGAAATAGGGTAGAAAGGAACTTCTACCAAATATGGTCGATGAAACTAAATTAGAACATAAGAAATCTAAATCAAATGCAAATATAAAAGTGTATCCAATAATGTAAATCCATTTATTATTTCTTTGAAAAAACAATAGTACAGATGGACACTTTGCTAGGAAGCTACATCTAGGTAGTGTGGTTGGGATAATCACTTAGATAGAAAATAGCAGAAGACCAAGAAAGCAGCCTCACGAGCATCGAGGATTGAAATAATGTACAGTAAGTAAAGAAAACTTGTGCCAATAACAACTGCAGTTAAAATAAGAAATCTAAGAGAAGGCTGTAATTTCTGAATTTTAAATTGCATCCCATGCCTTCTTATTTGTGGTTTCAATTAGGTCTACTGTTTTTTACCGTATCAAAACCTCAAACAATATTAAAAGGAAGATTGAGTATAACTACTTCCTTAGCAATATGGATATAATTGATTGTGTTTTCTAGACTTAGCATGCTTTTAACATATCTTAGAAAAGATCAGATGCTTCCTACAGTATATGAATCCTGATAATTTTCAAGCTTTCCTCCAAGTTTCCAATTTGGTATTCAAGCTTGTCGTTGCCATCTTTTAAGTTGGTATAGAGTTGCTGGTCTTTTGTGAGCTCAATCAGGAACACTTTCTTCGAAGTTGTGGCATTATAAAAGGCCTTCAGAACACTTTATTCAGAAGCCTTAAATGATACATGGAGGGTCTCTATGTTTGTTTTAGGTCAAAATATGTTGATGTACATCTCAAGCTATGGTCCTAACAGTTGAATAGCTAACTTTTTTCAAGCGTTGCTCAATGCATCTTGCTCAACCAACCTTTAAGGGATTCGATAAATTAATTAGCAAGGAGTTACGTAACATTTGATCTAAAATTACTGATACAAGTCAAATGCCCTCTTTATCTTTTTATGACATCTTTGGAGGCCAACACCTAAAGGCTAAGTGTAAAACCTCGGGAAATTTTTTGTTAAAATTTTGTGCGTAAACGTGTTGGATTCTATCTTCTATAGTGAATTATAAATTTTCCATGTGGAATGTCTTAGATTATGACCCACCATTGCGTAGAGTATTGAATAAGTTTTCCAACGATATGTGGATCATCCAAAACGGACACTCGAGCGACAAGTTATGAACATTCTGATCGAATCGTGAATAGTAGTGAACAGTAAAACATGCAGGAAAAAATACTGAGGCCTGGGGTATTTTTGCTCCAATTGTAAACGATCATAACTCCTTGTACATAATGATCTGGGTGATCTACTATATATCAACGGAAATCTCTGCGAGTCCTCTTTCTAATGAAATTAGTTTCATCCAATTTGTCTATCGGAGCAAAATATTATGGTCGATCTACTTCTGCCTATTAAAAGTGAACTTTTGGGTCAACTTTAAACAATCATAACTCCTCGTACACAATAATCTGGGTGAGGTACTATATATCAAAGGAAATATATGAGAGTCCTCTTTCTAATGAAATTGGTTTCATCCAATTTGGATATCAGAGTAAAACGTTATGGTTGATCTACTTCAGACTATCAAAACAGTCCATCAAAGGACATATTTGAGAATTATTTGATTTTTAGGGGTGTTTTGGTTATCCCCCCTCACTTAAAATCCATCCAAACCCTATATTAAAGCCTATTAGAAGCATTTTATGTTATATTTCATCAAATTCCCTCAAAAAAAAAACCCTAAGCTCCTGCATCCAACTTCAAGAACCTCCAAAGTTCACCATTAATTCTGCAAATTTATTTAAGATTCCAAGTTCCTAGTTCAAGAACTCCAAGAACCATCATTCAAAGACACGATTAGCATCTCAAAAATGAGTATCAATCTAAAGTTCATCATTCAAGGTATGTGGGGGTTTTCAACAAGTACTCTCTTTCGTTCTTGTACGTAAAAGTAATTTTCTCTACAAAGGCATGATTTTTATTTGATCTTACCCATATCTTATAATGATTATTATGAAATCTTGATGTTTATGGTTTTGAAAGATGAATTTACATGTGTGGAGATTTAAAGCATGAATCTTGAACGATATTTATCATGATTTTGATATTTGCGTCGTGAATCCCCATTGGAAATTGTGTTTTTTTGAGAAAGTGTGTGTTATAATCAATCACGTTGATGTTGAATATTTGAGATATTTTGAATGATTTGACCTTTTAGTCTTAATGGAGTTATTTGAACTCGAATGTGAAAGAAATCCACAACGTGGTTGATTTTGATAGATGGGAAGCATGATGGCTCCCGATGTATATTTATATATTACTGAAATTATTTTATTGTGGATTATCTTTGAAATGATTTGAGCTAAATCCGAGACAAATCTTTAGCACCGAGTGGGAGGTATAAAGCGACCTTACTTCCCTATAACTACGTGCCCTCGTAGGAGTGAGCCTGAGGCTGATTTATATAGTGATCATTAGTTTGCGTGGATTTAATATCGATAGTGCTACTCCGATGGCAAGGATAGGACGGCTCTCTCTAACGTGGGTTGTACGTTGGACTCCATGTAGCTCACATGGTTTATGTCGGTTATAGGATCTCCAAGTGTGTGTGTTTCCTTGTGTCTATGGTGAATGGTGAAGTGATTTTAAAGTGGAATTGTGAAAGTTATTCGTTTGAAAGATTTAAATGATATTTACATTATGAGAATTGATATTTTTGATGAACCGAAAGTGATTGACAAATTATATGATGACTCATATGTGTTATTGTACTTATTTCATCCTCTCATGATTATGATGATTTTTTCGGGAGATGTGAGTCTTTCATACATCCTGCATATTTCTTATTAATATTTATGATGATGATGTTTATACAACTGCATACACCCCCATATACTCGGTTCCTTTCCATGGTACTGACCTACATCTTCGGATGTGGGCTACATTTTCTCGAAATGTAGGTTCAAGTGCTTAGTTCCAGGTTTGACAGTGATTCTTCGGGCACGCTGTTCTACATCCTCTATTATGGTGAGTCCTTATTTTTCGAGGACGTGATGTCTGATGTTGGTTTCATGGAATTGTTTACATTTGATAACTGAGTATGAGTTAGTTGGGGTATGTCTCAATGGCTCGCTGGTTTTATTGATTTTCTTAGAGGCTTGTCAAACTAGTATAGATGTTGGGAGTTGACTAATAAGTCGTATTTTGTTATCTTTCTGAAATTCTTTTATTCTTGGATGATGATTACTCTATTGATATTTGAGGGTTATTTCTGAAAACCTTATTGATTTATGTTGAACTAAATGAAAATGGCTCAAAGGGTTAGCTTGGGGATACTCGTAGCCTCAAGCACCGTGTGATGCTCCGGGACCCATTTTTCAGGGCGTTACACTAAGGACTTGGTGGCCCCGAGAGCACAAGGATATGCAAGGAAGGCCCATTTTGAGCATGAATTAAAGCAATCTCGTGTATGGAAGGTTGCTTGGAAGCTTACATTGATGTTAACCCGAGAACCACAAGCCTTGAAGACTTAAGGACTCTCGGGTTTGGACCACCTTTGTTGGTTCACAGTTTTGGTTCCCTTTACTAAGGGCATTTTGGTCACTTAGCCTTAAGGGCATTTTGGACAATTGATATTGTCTTCCAACACATCAAGGACACCCTTGGTCATTAAGGGTAGTGTAGTCTTTTTTTCTCCTTTGTAATATACTATAATTAGTACATTTTAGGTCTTTTCTCTTTAGTTTATGAAAGATGAAAGATTGAAACATTAAAAATCCTCTCTTGAGAGTAGAACACTTAGTCTTAGTTAGGGCTTGGAAAAGTTAGTATTGATATTTGCTTGAAAATGGCGGATCTTGAGGTGAGTTGATTCCCTTGGCAGTCAC
Organism: Capsicum annuum; assembly: GCF_002878395.1. Lineage (NCBI taxonomy): Eukaryota > Viridiplantae > Streptophyta > Magnoliopsida > Solanales > Solanaceae > Capsicum > Capsicum annuum. Next base: position 127,538,850 of record NC_061112.1, on the reverse strand, counting down.
CGTAAGAGTGTGGTTTTGATTATTACATTCATTAGGGGTTTGAGTTTAATACACTCTTTAGTTCTTAATCTTGTAATAATCTTGGTCTCACTATCTATCCTTTACTTTTGTTGTTGTAATCTTTTGTAGTGGACTGTTTTGGGTCCTTTATTGAATTTGAAACTTGTGTTATTGTTATTCATCTTGTTCCTCACATTTTGTAGCTTTTTTTTGGTGTTATATACACCATTGTATCTTGTATTCTTCTTGTTGATAGCGAATCCGAGAGTGGTCTCCATCTTGGTCCTCAGATCCTTAAGATTGTGGACTGATTTGGAGTGTGTTTCATGCTTTTCTTGTTTTTCTTGTATCATCTGGTATCAAAGCTTGGCTTGATCTTGTTCCTACAAGATCAAATATTGGGCTAGCTCACTTGAAAAAAGAGAAAAAAAATTGAAATTTGAAAATTCGAGAAAAAGAACAATTTGTCCGTGTTGTGTTCTTGCTAAAAAGTGTGTTCTTGTTGTGTCTTGGCCGAGATTTTTACTTTTATTTTTCGTCTCTAAGTGTTAGTTTCTTTCATCACTAACACATTGAGTCTATCTAGATTTGAGCTTTAAAAATTGATGTTGTTGTTGTGAACAAGAAGTGTCTGTAAGTTGAAGTTGTTGTTCTAACTTGGCCGTGTGGTGACCTTGTTGTTGGGAGTTGGTTGGTGGTGTTGTTAATCATATTTTTTGTTTTTGTGTTCTTTTTTTTTTCATCACAACCTTCATCTAGTGTTAAAACCTAAAATACAACACCAAAGAAACTTGGCCGTTTGTTGGTGGTTGTATTATTGGTCTTGTTATTGTGGAATTGGGCGTTGGAACTTGTTGTTGTTCTTGGGATATTGTTGTTAGTTGTTCTTGTTGTGGTTGTTTCATTCTTGAAGTTATTCACCATATTCATTACCTTGTTAACATAAAGTGAATGATAGACCCTAACAGGTGAAAGAAATAGGTGTATGTAATTGTTAGTCTTGAAAGACCCCCAACCACCAAAAGACTTTACATCACTTCTCAACCACTTTCCCATGAAACAAAGGTCCATGTTTTAAGTACTACAAAAGTCAAGTCTTGAAGTTTGAAACTTGAAAAAGGCTCCAAGACTTATTATTCCCTCCTTGAAACAAATTCCACCAATCCAAATTAAAATTGGTCAAGACTTGGACTTTGGAAAATAAATATTGTAGAAACCACAATCAATACATGGCTACCACATCATCAAGTTACTGTTCACATATCAAATTTTGGTTCAAATTTCAGATTTCATAGTTTCCTTTTGTTGTTCCTTAGTTTCAATTTCGTTAGTTCCAGTTCTAATTGGCAAACTAGTACTCATCTACTAGATTGTTAGTTAGTCTTTGTGTTCATTCATTCGTGTTTGGTGTTTGTTATGTGCTTTTCTCGTCTTTAACTCGTCGTAACTTCTTTATTTCAAATTCATAAGTAAATTTTGTTTTGTGTCTTGAGTCAATCAAACAAGAATCTATTTCGGTCACCAAGTAGAATTGACATCTTATTGACTACCGGAGTATAAGCAACTTTCAATATTCACTACTCCAATTGTGAGAATCACAAAGGTGAGTTTATACGAGTGTTGGTAAGGATCTTTTACTACTAATCTTGTTTGTTGTCTTAGTGTTTATTGTTGTCTTTTTATTTAGGTACCATGTCTGCCACTGATCTGATGCCACATTTGATCACATCAGTGACGATCTTGAAGATATGAAATGGCACATTGAAAGGTTACGCCAATTGTTAACTAAGATTTTCCTAGAAAATCCAATTCCTCTTATCCAAACAACTTGCGATGAGAGATTCTCGAAGGAAGTTGCTACCCAAGTTTGTGAAGGATCTTCACACCGAGGTAAAGACAAACATACTCATGAACTTCAAGGTAAAATAGCTAACTCTTACACTTTTGTGCATGTGAATAATGATCGTATGGCTAATAAGCCTTGAGTGTGAGTAGTAGCTTACCTACATGTGAGTATATTGATTCTTTTCCATTTGTGGATGATGTACATGTTGTGTGAGTGGATACACTAGTTGATCCTATAGATGACCGAATTGACTCTTGCAAGATCGATTTGTGTCCACCTAGTGTTAAAGCTATTGTGTTGAATGAAAGTACATCGTCGTGTGAAAAATGTGTTGACTAAATTGTGTGTAAAACTTTCCCACCATTTGAGGTTATGTGTGATGTGATTAATGAATCTCAAGTGAGTGAAGAATTTGAAAATGTTGGTCAAGGAAATAGGAGTGAACCCGAGAGCTCTTCTTAGGGTAATCTTGTGCTTGAAACCTCCTTGAAACTAGATATTGATCTTTTAGAGAGTGGGGAACTTGGTTGTACCAAATTTGCTAGTGGGTTGGATAATGCTCTCCTTAGGTATAATGCCTTATTTAAAGATGATATAAACACTCCTAATGAACCTAGTGGTGAACATAATGGTATAGCTTGCCTTAGAAGCTATAGTTGATATGCTAACCCACTATGGTGTGACAACATTCCTCTTATATATGGAAATCTCTTTTTGAAAGATGAGAGTACTCTTACGGGTAAGGAATGTGTAGTCCTTCTTGAAAACCCAAGGGCAAAGGTGTCATTGACTCCTTAGGATAATGTTTCTAAATTTGCATCCTTGCTCGACACACTTGTGCTTACATTGCATGAATACCAACTTGAGGATGCCAAGTTGCCTACTTGCTTGAAGGAAAGAATGTTTATGTGTTCAAATATCTTATCTTCACCCGTGTATACCTTTACACTTGGTTCTTTCCTATACTACCTCTTTGCCTATGATGACATCCATGCTAGTTATGGATTTGTATTATGTAAAGCTAGAAAACTTGTTGGTTAGTCCACTTGTTCTAATGACTATGTTATGTGTGTTGGGGGGACTTTAAAACCAATAGTGGCACCACGATTGATGAGGTCACTTGAAGAGGTAATGAAATAATTGTGCTTTATGGTCCCTAAGTTACGGGTGGAGTTACCATTGGGACTTCGAGATACCATTGAGTCCTTTGTAGTTTCTTTATCTCTTGATACTTGTCATAACCATGCCCTTTGTGAGGTTTTTGCTAAGATTTTTTTGACTAACACCACAGATTCATGGTTATATTAAAATTATGTCCCACCTTGGCATAATGATGTTTTTTATTATACTAACCCTAACCCTCATGCCTTGAGGAAGTTGTGCTTGTTTGTCCTTTTTCTTGTTTTGCAAGGTATGGATTCAAGGTCGAATCTTTTTTAGGGAGGTAAGGATGATACAAATCAAATGGCCACCTTAGCTTTTGATGACTTCTTTGGGGGCCAACATCTAAAGGCTCAAGACTTGGTCGCCCCGAGAGCACAAGGATATGCAAGGAAGGCCCATTTTGAGCATAACTTAAAGCAATCCCATATATGGAAGGTTGCTTGGAAGCTTACATTGATGTTAACCCGAGAACCACAAGCATTGAATACTTACGGACTCTCGGGTTTGGACCACCTTTGTTGGTTCATGGTTTTGGTTCCCTTTACTAAGGGCATTTTGGACAATTCATATTGTCACACATCAAGGCCACCCTTGGTCATTAAGGGCGGTGTGGTCTTTTTGTCTCCTTTTGTAATATACTATAAGTAGTACATTTTAGGTCTTTTCTCTTTAGTTCATGAAAGATGAAAGATTGAAACTTTAAAAATCCTCTCTCTTGAGAGTAGAACACTTAGTCTTAGTTAGGGCTTGAAAAAGCTAGTATTGAACTTTGCTTGGAAACGGTGGATTTTGAGGTGAGTTGATTCCCTTGACGTTCACCGTAAGAGTGTGGTTTTGATTATTACATTCATTCGGAATTTTTGAGTTTAATACACTCTTTAGTTCTTAATCTTGTAATAATCTTGGTCTTACTATCTAACATTTACTTTTGTTGTTGTCATCTTGTGTAGTGGACTATTTTGGGTCCTTTATTGAATCTGAAACTTGTGTTATTGTTATTCATTTTGTTCCTCACGTTTTGTAGCTGTTTTTTGGTGTTATATACACCGTTGTATCTTGTATTCTTATTGTTGATAGCGAATCCGAGAGTGGTCTCTATCTTGGTCCTCGGATCCTTAAGATTGTGGATTGATTTAGAGTGTGTTGCATGCTTTCCTTTTTTTTCTTGTATCACTGACTCTACCAAGCCTATCAAATGGTACGTAACTCCAGGATCATTACCCTATCAAAAACCTTTGCCTGAGTTAGTGCATAAATCAAACGAGCTTAATCTCTCAGTCTCTCTGTTGATCTCTCTTCTCCCATATAGAGGACAATATATCCACCATGCAAAAGTCTACAATGTAGCCAAAAATTCTTGCCACAACAAAAGTCTTGAGAAGACATGACTAGTAATCTCTCAATATCACTTTTATGACTTTCTTGATGTCTCTTGGAATTATATTGGAATGGACAAACCAAACTAAGAACAATTGCTCGCTATGTCCGTTCTAATATAATTGCAAAAGACGTCAAGAAAGTCATAAAAGTGATATTGAGAGATTACTAGTCATGCCTTCTTAAGACTTTCGTTGTGGCAAGAATTTCTAGAAATGTTGTAGACTTTTACATGGCGGATATGTTGTCCTTTATATGGGAGAAGAGAGATTAGCAGAAAGGGTGAGAGATTGAGCTCGTTTGATTTGTGCACTAACTCAGGCAAGGATTTTGATAGGGTAATAAGCCTGGAGTTACATAACGTTTGATAGGCTTGGTAGAGTCAGTTTAGATCAAATGTTACGTAACTCCTTACTAATTAATTTATCAAATCCCTTGAAGGTTGGTTGAGCAAGCAGCATTGAGCAACACTCGATAAAAGTAAGCTATTCAACTGTTGGGACCACTACTTGAGTGCGCATCAATATATTTTAACCTAAAATAAACATAGCGACCCTCCATGTATAATTTAATGCTTCTGAATAAAGTGTTCTGAAGGCCTTCTACAAGGCCACAACTTCAAAGAAAGTGTTCCTGATCGAGCTCACAAAAGACCAGCGACTCTATACCAACTTCAAAGATGACAACGACAAGCTTGAATACCAAATCGGCAAGTTGGAGGCAAGCTTGAAAATTATCGGGATTCACATACTACAGTAAATATCTGATCTTCTCCATGATATGTTGAAAGCATTCTAAGGAAAGAAACAAAATCAATTATATCCATATTGCTAAGGAAGTAGTGATACTCAATCTGCCTTTCAATCTTGTTTATGGTTCCGATCAGGTCAATAACAGTGGACCTAATCGGTACCACAAACAAGAAGGCATGGGATGCAGTTTAAAATTCATAAATTATAGCCTTCTCTTAGATTTCTTATTTTAACTGCAGTTGTTATTGGTGCAAGTTTTCTCAACTTATTGTACATCATTTCAACCCTCGATGCTCGCAAGGCTGCTTTCTTGGTCTTCTGCTATTTTCTATCTAGGTGATTATCCCGACCACGCTACCTAGTTGAAACTCCCTAGCAAAGTGTCCATCTGCATTATTTTTCTTTCAAAGAAACAACGGACGGGTTTACATTACTGGATACACTTTCATATTTGCACTTGATTTAGATTTCTCATGTTTTAATTCAGTTTCATTGGCCAAATTCGCTATAAGTTCCTTTATACCCTATTTCTCCTCTTCAATTAGCTCTCAGATGATATAATCTTTCATCAACTCCCCTTTCCATTGAATGCATTCTCCTTCGATTCCTTCTAGCATATATTCATCTTCTCGAATAACCCTTTCATATAAATTTGGGCCAGGAGAATTTCTATTGATTTTTCATTCTTGTTTGATGTAGTGTGAGGCTTTGAAGGCCTTCTCAGATTCGAATGAACAGTTAAAATTGAGTCCAATCACTATTGAATCTCTGCAATCATACCAAATATTGATCCCTTCTCAAAACTTGACACGTATAAGCATAAGTAACAACCGTCAGTAATTCAGAACAAGGTATCGGAACCATCATCATGGGGACCTCGGCCTTATCAATCCAAACCTATCAAACTTAATTGTACAATGCAGGATCTTGTTTAAATGATCAATGCCTAATAAGTTAAAAACTGAATTCACAAAAATATTGTACTATGTGTGTGTTGTCCTGATGACCTTATCAGTAATACTTAACTCCCACACATGAAAGTAGATCTCTCCATCTGTATGCACCTTATTATTCCTAGACCATTTATGGCTTAAATTGAATAAATAGATGACTAACAAGTTGCAACAGATGCCATATTTTTTTAAATTGTCAAACAACTATAGACACCTATTACAGCAGATGATCAATCTGTTGCCACATAGGACTTATCTGTTGGAAATATCAAATAGGTATATGCATCTTTTGCAACAGTTTCAATATTTTGTAAATTATACAACAGATAGAATGTATTTTGCAACAGATTACGCATCTGTTAGATTTATTTTAAAGCAATTTTCTTTTCTTCTCAAAATACAATAAAGGTACAAAGATACAATATTTATTTACATCCATTTTTTTAATTTACATATTCAAAAAGTTGTCAGTTTTATTTAATTAAGGGATAAACAATCGTGGCTTTTTGATTAACCCTTTCCTTTATAAATAGGTCCCTCCTTACTCATTCATTCTACTACTACACTTTCAGGTATGACTGATCCAGATTTGTATAAGAAAATTTATATCGAGTCCTTCTGGGAACTTCAAAGGCAGTATGATGAACTCTAGAGGGATTTGGCTAACTTCAGAGCAAGACTGAGGAGGGTCCTACTGCTGCTGGATGAAAATTGTCCTTTAGACAATGAAAGTAGTAATAGTAATACTTATAGTAATAATAATGATAATAATAATAGTAGTAATAATAAATAGGTTATGTTTTTCTTTTAGCGTATGTATTTTCCTTTATTATATCAGAGCTACCTAAGGATAAACCATATGTTGTAACAAATGGTTAATCTGTTGTGACAAATGGATCACATATTACAACAGGCGATTATTAATAAAAAAAGGGTTATTATTTTTATTATTATTGAGAGTTTGAAAAGTCTTTAGTCATGACTTTTTTCATATTAAAAATAGTTTGTAAAAGAAGGAAATAAATGATAAACACAATTTATAACCGTAAAAGAATGGTTATTTAATTTTAATAACTTATCGTGACTCTTCGACATATTTGTTCTTAAATCTATTTTTTTAATTTATATAATAAAAAATTCACCAAATTTGGAATAAAGATATGATGATTATTAAAAAAAAACTTATATGTGCAATAAATAGATTATCTAATCCAACAGATTATCAATTTATTGCAACAAATAGTATATTTATTGTCATAGATGGGTTATCTGATGCACATATATAATCTGTTGCCACAACTCAATAGAAACGGTTACTAAAAAGAACTTATCAAGTCATAACTTTCCACAGTAATAAAAGAGTCACCAGTTTAAATGTAATTAATAAATAGAGGTGAACAGTCGCGCCTTTTTATTTTTTAATCTGTTTTTTAATTTATATAATAAAAAAGTCACCAAATTTGAATTAAATATAAAGATATGATGATTATTAAAAAAGATATATGTTGCAACAGATATATTATCTGATGCAACAGATTGTAGATTTATTGCACCAAATGGTATATATGTTGTCACAGATGGGTTATCTGATGCAACAAATATATAATCTGTTGCCACACCTCAATAAAAACGGTTACTAAAAAGAACTAATAATGTCATAACTTTTCAAAGTAATCAAAAAGTCACCAGTTTGAATGTAACTAATAAATGGAGGTGAACAGT